>NW_006339738.1:0-409 GCF_000327345.1 Myotis davidii
CAGGAACAGAACCCGTGGACCATACAGAGCCCTCCCTTTTCCTTTAAGTGATTACCTTTTCCTGGCTGCCAATCCTGTTTCATAAACACATAAAATGTGGTCAAAATAGGTATCAAGGTCAGTTCTCTGTACAAATAGTCATAAATCTGTGTATGCTTTCATGAAAAAATACTAGGAAGGTGCTTCTAACATGGCTAGTGTGCCAATATTAGGTATTCATATGGATATTGGATGTTTCTATATTCTTGTTAGGAGGAAGGGACATGAAATGACTGAGCTTTTGAATCTTCTTCTATTTCATGTTTCCAATATTTCTTAATTCCTTCTCTAAGCCAACCTACATGCTAATCTTATTTCCTATGGGGATGTATTTTTGTTGTTGTTGCTATTGTTAATCCTCACCTGAGGA
>NW_006339739.1:0-409 GCF_000327345.1 Myotis davidii
CAGATGACTGGGCGACATAGTGGGGCACTCCTGCTGTGAATGCTCAACGTGATCACCACAATGACCTTGGCCAACTTCTGTGTCTCTCTCTGAAAGTCCAAATGCAATGAGCCACCTCCCAGCAGGCTGACCAGTAACTGCCAAGTCAGACAAATACACTTCGAGTCCCACCTGCTTCCACTGCCTTTTCAACATTCGATATTAGACTCTTTTAGTCCCCGTTTTCTAACCTGTATAATAGTGATAATAACAATGTGCTAAGAATTATAAGACAGTAGGGGTAAAAAGCATTTATGGGCTATTGGGCACTATGTAAAGGTCAGTTAGGCACACGCATTGTGGACCATATGATTCTAAAACTTTTAAGTTTCACCCTAACCAGTGGTCGGCAAACTGAGGCTCGCGAGCC
>NW_006339740.1:0-409 GCF_000327345.1 Myotis davidii
CAATGTCACCCCAATAAATTTAATTTTTCAAAAATTAAAGGTGTTTATGCTCAAGATGAAACTCAATGCTATCTAGACAAGAGAGGTGTACATGGCAAAGAACAAAAGGATTAAATGTTCCAATCAAAAGACATATAGTAGCTGAACAAATAACAAAACAAGACCTTCATATATGCTGTCTACAAGAGACTTCTGATCAAAAGAAAAACAGACTGAAAGTAAAAAGATGGAAAAGATATTTCATGAAAACTGAAACAAACAAAAAAGCATACTTATACCAGACCAAAACACAGGCTATAACAAGAGAGAAAGAATGACCCAGCAATTTCAATTCTGGTATTTATCTGAAGAAACCCAAGACACTAAATTAAAAAGTCATATGCACCCATATGTTCACTGCAGCATTATT
>NW_006339741.1:0-409 GCF_000327345.1 Myotis davidii
GGATCTTGTTGGTCTTCCAAAAAGAAGGCTATACTTCAAGGTTAGATGCCTGAATCTTCTCAGGCACCCAGGCTTTAAAAAGAGAAAATTAGCCACGTTCACCTTTAACCCACCCTCTGTATCCATTTTATGCATCTGCCTTTCAAATCTCTTCCTCTCCACTCTGCACTGCCATATCTGTAGTCCAAATCCTATGTCATGAAGCTTTTCCCCTGTTTTTTCTAAGAGTTTTGTAGTTTGAGCTCTAACATTTCGATGTTTGATCCATTTTGTTTTTGTATATGGTATAAGCTAAGGATTCACCTTCATTCTTTTACATGTAGATATCCAGTTTTCCAAGCCCCATCCTATATAATAAAAACCTAATATGCAAGATCGAATGGCAGAACGACCAGTTGCTATGATGCAC
>NW_006339742.1:0-409 GCF_000327345.1 Myotis davidii
ACTTTGTGGGCTATTCTAAGGGGTTTGCATTTTATTCTAGCATAGTGGAGTCATTGAGTTTAATCAGAGATGTGACATGATGAGGTTTGTTTTCAGACTGCTTTAGCCTGGATGTAGGGAATGGGTTGTGGGGAGTAAGGATCATGGTAGAGAAACCAAGGGAGATTAAGCCTGTAGTTGAGGAGATGATGGCTCCTGAACTATGGTGATGGTGGTGGAAATGGAAAGAAAAGAGCAGAATTGAGATACAGGTTGGAGATAAAATCACCAGGACTTGTTGACAGATTTGATTGAAAGGGTAGGGGTGGTGGCAGTGTGAGTACCTGGTGAAGATGGTGGTGCCAGCCCCACAGATGTGGCTCAGTGTTGAGTGTCGACCTAGGAACCAGCAGGTCATGGTTCGATTCCT
>NW_006339743.1:0-409 GCF_000327345.1 Myotis davidii
CTGTATTTTTGTCTGCTTAGAAAGTTCTGGTCTTCTCACAATTCAGCATCAACCCAGATGCCACTGAAATTATCTTTTTTATTTAACTTTGTATATGTTTGTTTTCTATCTTTCCTACTAGAAGGTATGCTTCATGAAGGCCAAAAGGATGTTTGTCTTGTTCATTGCTGGGTCTCCAGAACTTGAAATAGTGCACGGTATATTGAAAGTATTCAACAAATACTTGTTGACTAAATGACTTCCCAAAAATCGAATTTATAGTGCACAATTAATCAGGAAAACATCATATATGGGAAAGCTCTTGTAAGAAAAAATCAGAAGGCTGGGGTTCTCGTAAGACTTTCCACTATCTAAAAGTGGCCATGGCCTAAAATATTGGTTCCTGAATGACATTATATGGTTGAGATAT
>NW_006339744.1:0-409 GCF_000327345.1 Myotis davidii
AGTTAAAAAAGAAAAAAAAAAGAAAAAGAAAAAAGCCCAGAGTTCCCCCAGCCCAGTTAAACCAGACTCTCTGGGGGCAGGCCCTGGGGATGGCACTTCTAAAAACTCCCCATGTGGATCTAGTGAGCAACCACGGTGGAGACCAGAGGCCCACTGCTCCCAGCTCTGCAGAGCATTGAGGGAGATGCCAGCCCCAGGACGCCAGATCTGCAGATTTTTGGGCAGAAAACAAAAATCTGGATAATGTGAAATCTCCCAATTTTTCAATGTTAGCTCAAACATTCAATTCTATGCAGGTCAAATAAAATATGCCTACAGACCACTAAGGAGCAACTTCTGGCTGCGAAGGCTCTGAGTCTGAATATCTTAGGCCTGCTTCCACCCACTTGGCCGCGGAGCCCTGGTGTGG
>NW_006339745.1:0-409 GCF_000327345.1 Myotis davidii
AAAAACATATCTTAAAAAAAAGTTTAGGAACAAAATATTGCCAGTGTCATAGGATCTACCTGCATGCCATTTCATATCTCTTTTTCTCTGCATAAGAGTTACCTTTTCGTGAAACGTATTCTGTAGCTTTTAATTACCATTTCACCACCAAAGTGTACATCCATTGGCAATATAAGGTTTGCATTTCCTTTCAATGTCTACCTAAATGGAGTCAAACTGTATACACTTTTTGAGCTATGTATATTTTCACTCAATATAGTTTTTGAGATTTATCCACCTTGTTCCATATAGTTTTGATTTATTTTCATTGCTGTATAGTAGTATTCAACAAGAGAAGTGAACCTCAATCTATTTATATATTCTATTATTCATGTTACTAGTAGCCCTGCGCATGAATCCGTGCTGCTTG
>NW_006339746.1:0-409 GCF_000327345.1 Myotis davidii
AGGGGTCACCACTGCTTCCTTGTCCCAGGAACTATCTCCTCTGTCCCTCTTCCTACTGGCCTCGACCTTGGCCACAATCCTGGAACTTCCCCCGGAGGGCCATGGTTCTGTACTTGACCCTGGAACGCTCCCATGGCAACCCTGTTGCTGTCCTCAAGCTAACATATGCCCTCTTTCACAGAGGATCCTGTCATTAAAAGATTCCTGGCCTGGGACACAAATCTGAGGCTCTCTGACAAGGTAAGAAGTACTCCTGCTCTGCCATCTATCCTGGGGCAGGGGAGAGCTTTCCGAGCCCACAGTTCTCTCTCCAGCCTGATGCCTTGTCGCCCCTTCCCTTCGGGGACCGAGGGGTTTCCTGCAGTGTGGACGGGCAGCCCTGCCTAGGCCCTGGCTCCTCCAGGATCTT
>NW_006339747.1:0-409 GCF_000327345.1 Myotis davidii
GGAAGAGGGAGTCCCCAACCCTATTTCAGCTCTAAAACAAATACAACTGCTGCTTTGTGCTGCCTGTTCTAGAAAAATAAAAAATCTGAGCACAGGCCTTTGGCCATAGTTCAGCATGACAATGTTTACACATTGCATTTTGGCATCATTTCATGGACAGATTCCATCACCTGCATCCCTAAAGTGAAACTGTCATACACTCCAGCCAAAATTCTCAGGCCACTGCAAAAGCTATAGAATTAAAATGATTAACTATTTAGATAAACCACAGAAAATCTGGGTCATCTTGATATAAACTACATGCCCCCTCCCAATTATAGAGGTCAGAATCTGGCCTGTTGATTTCAAAGTTGAAAGAATACTATCTATACTGCCATGCGCATTGGCTTCATTAGATACCTCCCTTGTA
>NW_006339748.1:0-409 GCF_000327345.1 Myotis davidii
CAACTGCTTGCTATGATGTGCACTAACCACCAGTTGGGGGCATGGAATGAAGAAAGGCGCCATCTGGAATCTGGGGAAAGGAGGGAAGCCCTGACCTGCAGCTGGCAGCTGGGGAAAGGAGGCCTCAGCCGACAGTGAAGGCCCTGGCCAGGCCCAAGAACCCTACCCGCACATGAATTTTGTGCAGTAGGCCTCTAGATTACCATAATAAAATAAGTAAGAAACCAAGAAAGGTAAGAATGCCTAATATCTGGAACTGTGTAAGATGTAGAAAACTAATAATTTAAGCAAAAAGAGTGCTCAACATGCACTAAACTTGGTTCCCAATGTTTGGGCATGGAGATTAGAGTTTCAAGACCAGATCATATAAATCATACTCCTAGTTCAAATGTATTTGGGACTTACTGTG
>NW_006339749.1:0-409 GCF_000327345.1 Myotis davidii
TAAATGCAAGAGAATACTCTATGTAGTTGACATGAAACATTTGGCAATAAGACATGCAGTACCTATAGGTGTTTTTAGTTCTCCTTTGGGGATATTGGATAACTGCCCAAGAACTTGTTATCACAAACAAATCTCTTCGTTGTGAATTTTAATTAAAAGAATTGTCATGTGCTACATAGTTACATTAGATAATCATTATAGTTGCCTTCTCAACTCCTAACCAAATTGGTATAAAATAGTAGAAACATCCGGAAATCGCAATCCCATCCTCATGTATCAGTTATCTATTGTTGAATAATGACCTAAAACACACCTTAATGGCTCAAAATAATACTATTTTTTCATCTCAGGCATCTATGGGTCGGTTGGGCACTTCTATTTATTATGTATGAACTCAATCACACAAGTC
>NW_006339750.1:0-409 GCF_000327345.1 Myotis davidii
CACGATGCTGATACACTTTTAATGGGCAACTATTTCCGTCTAAGGAGGAGGAGTACTTGCAAATGCCCATTGCTGCAATAAAGATCGTTGATATTCCCTTTCTTCCTCCATTCTTGAAGGTACAGTAAAACATATAATCATCTTGGCTTCCTTTCTTCTAACTGAAATAAGGAGTTTTATTCTAATTGAAATAAGGAGAAATAAGGAGTTTGCTTTTGTATAAATGATCATTTCATACAGTGGTTCCTATAATTTATGATATTTACAAAGAAAATGTTCAATTATTTTATGTTCCTCTGAGAGGAACATTTAGTTTTGAGTGTTGTAAATCCCATGTAAGTGTTTTGGTTGTAACGTGAGCAAATTCATCTTATAAAGTAATTGGTGAGAACTCTCACTTATCTTTTTT
>NW_006339751.1:0-409 GCF_000327345.1 Myotis davidii
CGCGTGCCAGGCGTTGCCCACCCCTGTTCTAGGGTATGCTTAACATTGAATTTTAGAATGGTGTGGCTGTAGAGTCCTTAGATATTGACTCTTCTAATCTCCCCAGTATTAGAGGAAGAAAATGGAGGGGCCTTCTGCTACTATTCATAGTATTTATAATACTATCGATAGTTTGACAGAACTATACTACAGATCATCTAAGAGTCAGATCTGGAAGCAAATCTCCCAACTACTTCTAATTCCAGATACAGTTGTATCCCTTCTTTTCACATTGAAGCTTTTTCAGTCTCCAGAGGCATGGCAAAGGTGAGTAGAGCCCTACCCTGTTTGGCTCAGTGAGTAGAGCATCAGCCCACAGACTAAAGGATCCTGGGTATGATTCCAGTCAAAGGCATGTACCTCGGTTGCA
>NW_006339752.1:0-409 GCF_000327345.1 Myotis davidii
AAAAAGTTTTCATTTCAGACCATCCTCTGTGGTCTGAAATCAGATTTCTGAGTTTGTAAAGCCATCATACAGGCCTCCCCAGAGCTTGTTAGGTTTAGTATGTGACCCTTTTCATCCAAATACATTTGAGTTATTTTCTGGAAGACAATTTCATCTACATATATTTGAGATATTTTCTGGAAGATGACTTTAGGCCAAGTTTGTTATTAGATGTAATAAAGAGAAATTTCCAAAAGCTTAGATTATACCTTGACAACTATCCTGCTGTGCCCAGGCTAACTAAATATTTAAAGTGGCAAGCTCCTTTAACCAGTCTAATTACTACC
Source organism: Myotis davidii (assembly GCF_000327345.1). Taxonomy (NCBI): domain Eukaryota; kingdom Metazoa; phylum Chordata; class Mammalia; order Chiroptera; family Vespertilionidae; genus Myotis; species Myotis davidii. The sequence goes on from NW_006339752.1 coordinate 327, forward strand.
CTAATAACCTTTAGCAAGTTATTTTCCTCTCGTACCTATGTTCACAATTTAATATAGTCACCCTTTTCCTGTAAAATGTTCTA
>NW_006339753.1:0-409 GCF_000327345.1 Myotis davidii
CTATATTCCTTACAGCCAGGTAGAATGCCTCATACATAAGAGGTGAACTTGATCAATTGCTTCATGAGATCATAAGCTAGGAATGCCTTGTATGCAAAGTTGGGCTTCTTTTAATTGTATTAACAGAGTGATTCCCCAAAGTCATTGAACATTGAAATCACTTGAGGAACTTTTAAAAAATTCAGTTGAGAAAGTTGCACCCAATACTAATTAAATCTGAAAGCCATATGTATTTTTTAAAGATCCCAGAAGATTAAAATGTGCAATAAAGTTTGGAACCAAGAATATTAATTTCAATGACTAGAACTAGACCTTCCATTTCACTGTGCCCCAACTTTCATTTCAACAAATATTTATGGAGCCCCCAACAAAGTGCTAGACGTGGCATTAGGTGGAGGGCACACAGTGG
>NW_006339754.1:0-409 GCF_000327345.1 Myotis davidii
ACATTTTTATTAGACTTATTTCTAGGTACTTTTGTATTTTTATTGCTATTATAGTCAAGTTTTTAAAATTGCATTTTCTAACCAGAACTTCTTGTTGTATATAATGCAGTTTACTTTTGAATGTTGATTTTTATATCCAGCAACCTTATAACATTTTTATATTAATTCTAATAATTTACTTATATATTCTCTTGGAATTTTTATAAATCATATAGCCTAAAAATATTTTTTCCCAACAAGTATGTCTTTTATTCCTTTTATTCTATACTGCATGGCTGGCACACAGTGTATCTAGAAGGATTATATAGTAGGCCTCCTTGTTTTATTTCTGATGTTAAAGGGAGGCTGTCATCATTTCATTATTTTGTATAATATTTGTTACAGGTTACAAGTTAAGGAAATTTCCTTT
>NW_006339755.1:0-409 GCF_000327345.1 Myotis davidii
AAATAAAATAAATGTTAGGTCTGACTGCCTCATTACTATAGAAAAAACATCAAGGAATGATATGAGGTGACAGACTGGTGTTCATTATTATACCAATTTTGTGAAATACTGAGAAACTATTCACTTGTCCTTAGGAGTAAGTCACACAGGAGGCAGGTCGCAAAATGTTCATCATGACTCAATCTCCCCTGCAGGTTTGCCTTTGTGGTACACCATAGTTACCACTATGATCAAGTCTGGTTGGCCAAGCCATCTTAAGCATTTTAGAAGCACGTTAATTACCACTGCTGGTCATATTGCTTTTGCTATTTCCTTCTTTTTCCACTTTTCTTAGGGGCTTAAAGAATTCTTTTGTCTAAAAGTACATTAATATGAAACATTGTAAGAGCTTTCTTCCCTGCCTGTAATA
>NW_006339756.1:0-409 GCF_000327345.1 Myotis davidii
TCTCTGAAATCAATAAAAAAATGTTTTAAAAAAATGTTGGCTGGGGGCTGCTGTCATCTGAGGACTCAACTGGGGCTGAAGATCTACTTCCAAGGTGGCTGACTCACACCGCAGGCAAGTTGGTGCTGGCTGTTGGCAGGAGGCCTCAGCTGCTTGAGTGTCCTCACAACATAACAGCCGGCTTCCCGGAGTGAGTGACTCATGAGAGAGCAAGACAGAAGCTGCAATGTCCTTTATGACTTTGCCTCAGAAGCCATATCATAATTTCTGCAGCATCCCAGTGGTTGCAACACCAGCCCTATTCAATATGGGAGGGTATGATAGCCAGTGAATACTGGGAGGCAGAATTATTTGGGGCCATTTTTGACGATGAGTACTGCCGGTGGTCTTAATCCAGCATCTAGAAGGG
>NW_006339757.1:0-409 GCF_000327345.1 Myotis davidii
TAGATAGGCTATTTCTTACTTTACCAGGTAATTTCTTACCATAGGGACACATCGTTAGGTGATTCCATCATGTGCGAGCATTGTAGAGTATCCCTACACACACTTAGTTGGTGCAGCCTAGGCTGTATGGTAGCCTATTGCGCCTTGGCTACAAACCTGTATAGCATATTACTGTACCGAATATTGTAGCAATTAAAACACAATGGTTTTTTATGTTTTCTAAACCTAGGAAAGGTACAGTAAGAATATGGTATAAAAAGATAAAAGTTGGTTCACCTGTATAGGGGACTTACCATGAATGGAACTTGAAGGTCTTGATGTGTTGGCAAAATGGAGAAGTATGTTTGGATACAACACCTGTGACTGTATCAAGAATTTTGCTTGGACTTGGGGTGATATCACCAAGGAG
>NW_006339758.1:0-409 GCF_000327345.1 Myotis davidii
GTGTCACCAGGTCAGTGGGGATATTGCTCCACAGCAAGAAATGACTAAGCCACGTCCTTCGTGAAGTCAGGTCCCCTGCCACCTGTGGTATCAGCAGAGGTGGAGGTGGGTGCTTCAGGGGGTCATCACCTGTTTGAAACCTTTGGAGGTTAGAAACTACCATAATCCCCCATTCTAAAATTGGGGAAAACTAGGTCTTGGAGAGCCTGTTATATAGACACAGGGACTGGAGCCCTGAATTCTATGCAAATCTGGGATCTTCCCCATCCTCTTCCTGACAGCCCAACTGGATCTTTCTGTGAATGTCCCTTTTATATCCTAGACTTACATTTCTGTGTGTGTGCTCACTTTAGACTTCAGATTGTCTTGCAATTTTTGTTGTCTCTTTTGATCTTGAAGATACAAATCT
>NW_006339759.1:0-409 GCF_000327345.1 Myotis davidii
AAAGAGCTCTGCAGCTCTAAACTGAGTCCTAGATTGGACATTCCCAAACTTCTGAGTGGTGCAGAGTGGACTTGAGTCAGACTGTAAATGCCAATTTTGCCTTCACTAGCTTTCACACTAGCTCTGGGCAAGCTTGTTAAATATTCGTTCTCTACATCTTGCTTTGTTAAAAGAATTTCATCTATATCTATTTCAGTAAAAACTCTTGAGGCTCAAATGACAAACTACATCACAGATCATTTTTTTTATGACTTATCTTGAACAGGCTTCAGAAATGTAGAGTAAAAAAAAAATGATGGTAAAAAGATAGCAGGGAAGGTCTCTAGGTGCGGGACTAACTTGTGCTCTGACTCTCTCTCAGCTCCTGAACGTCTGCCTGCCTGCCCACCGAGATGTCCTGCCAGCAGAG
>NW_006339760.1:0-409 GCF_000327345.1 Myotis davidii
AGAAGACTTAATGCTATATGTAAACTCAGTCAATACTAATTTTCAGAAACTCAGACACAGGGGTTGAACTAAGACATTTTACTGATGAATCAACCGAATATCCTCAAAATTACTTTGCATAAATAAGAATTACTCTGCATAAATACGAACTGCATGTAAGTGGCCTTCCAGATCCCCAGGAATATATAGGAGCTTTACAGAATCTTCATTGACCTTTCATTCCCCAGCATTTCCTTTTAAGCTTCTCGATTGGTCATTGTTTGCCCCTGCTGTTATTACCACCTCAGGTAGCCACTGAGTTAAACAAATACTATTCAGTGTTTTTTTTGCCTTTCAGTGTTTTGATAGATGCCTCTGAAGATAGTCTGTTCCCACTATGTAAGCTCCAAGTTAGCTCAGATAAAGACAT
>NW_006339761.1:0-409 GCF_000327345.1 Myotis davidii
CATGGAAAAGACTGTGAGTGTCTTTGGGTTGCTGAATGTGTGAGGTGGTGTTCTGTTTTATTTGTTTTAACAAGGCGTCTTGTCTAAGAAGGTTTTACGAATCACCTTAGTGTTACGTGTATCCTAATATTACCATGGGCAGTATAATGTGAAACCTGAAATATTAGGTCCGACACTATTGCTGAAAAGACATCCTCTTCACCCAAAAGGTTCAGGTATTTCCAAATCAAGGGGATCATAGGATTATGTGCTTTTGGTGAGGGCTTGATGTTCGCCGAAGGGAGCGAGCTCCCTGATGTCAATTCTTTCCAAGGAGCCTCGACAGGTGACGAACAATTTTTCTCATTATATACCCTAGCTAAATCATATATGTTGCCACTGACTGGAAAATGCTGTGTTTGATTTTCAA
>NW_006339762.1:0-409 GCF_000327345.1 Myotis davidii
CTTGACCATGATTCACAGTAAGGACTATATTTTGCAATCCAACATTATTCATGTGTATTAACAGTGCAGAAGCAAGTTTCATTAAATTATATTTCCCATTCACTATGCTATCTTTTTTATCCTATTTTTTTCCTAATACTATTTCAACTCACTAACTTGATTTCAAGAACCCTCTAGAATCATAACCCACAGTTTGACAACCATTGGAACATTTGAGTATATAATATCCTGCATGAATGACCTTGAGTGCCAAAATAGCACATGTAAACAGTACATGCTAAATCCACATCAAATTCAAATGAGTTTTCCTTCCTTTCTTGCATGAAACAAAACCATGGTTTCTGTTTTTGAACTTGTCCTCTACATAACCCAAAATCATCCTCAGATGATAAGTATTTAGTGATATTTG
>NW_006339763.1:0-409 GCF_000327345.1 Myotis davidii
CCCATGCCTCCAATGTCATGGGCACAGATGAGCTTCTTGAAGCCCCCAGGCATTGCTCACACTCTGTGACTTTGCTATGTACAGCGGTGACTTTTGCTCCCTTCCTGGTCTGGTAAGCACTATAGTTCTGGATGATATAATCCAGTGGGTCTCCAAGTGTGGCCCCAGGACCTTGTTAGACATGCAAAGCCTTGGTTTCCACCCCACACCTACTCAACCAGAACCTCTGGGGGTGGGATCTAGCCACCCATGGTCCAGCAGATCTGCCAGGCTATTCTGACCCACACTTAGTTTTGCAAACCCTTGCTCTAGGAGGTGATTCTCAGCTGAGAGCGTTCAAAATTTAGACACCTCTTCCTGAAAAGCCTGAATTAATTACCTTGGGACAGGCCCCTGGCGTTTTTCTTTT
>NW_006339764.1:0-409 GCF_000327345.1 Myotis davidii
TTACTTGGTGGGTGGGTGAGAATGTCATTCAATACAAAACACTATGATTTTGTGGTCTTTTCTTCTAGAAGAACTGAGCCAGGGACTAAGGAATAGACTGTGAGCTGTGTTCTCTTTCCTATTTTCCCTGTACATTGGGCAAAAATATTGGATGCACAGGGCAAACTTTTAAAATCAAAACATTTATTAGTTGCTAAAATTAAGAACCAGGAGAGTTTACATTAAAACATTTGATTCCCGGTTTCTCATGAAGAATCAGAAGTCCTAACCACATTATGCCTACATTTTCATGGTGTTGACTATGGGAAAGCTGCCCCTTTTACATGGGTCCTGCCTTCTTCGGTAGCCTTCATCATTGGCTTTGCCTCCTGACACTTTTGAACCATTTTAAGTGTATAATTCAGTGGCA
>NW_006339765.1:0-409 GCF_000327345.1 Myotis davidii
GCACATGCCCAGGTTTCGGGTTTGATCCCCAGTCTGGGCGCAGCAAGAGGCAACCAATAGATTAAAAAAATAATGATTGCAAACATGAGGCTAGGTGTCCATTGACTGAATGAATAACAGGAAGCCTTATCAACTGGGTTGAGAGGTAGAATGTCAACATGACATTAAGGTCCAGAGAAGGCTCTGAGAGAAGGAGACCTGGTCAGGTGTGAGAAGATCTGTGAGTACAGGGCACATGCCCATGACAAAACCATGGCCAGCTGAGTAGAACACTGGAAGCAGTCCCAACCATGTGCTACCACACAGACCTGGGTTCCACCCAGGGGAACTGGAGCTCTTCCAATCAGAGGATGTTCAAATGATGGAGATGAAGTGGTCTCTGGAATGAAGACAAAGAGTAGGCAGGGGG
>NW_006339766.1:0-409 GCF_000327345.1 Myotis davidii
GAGAGAGAGAGAGAGAGAACAACCTAGAATTCTGTAGCCTGTGAAACTATCCTTCAAAGGTGAAGGAGAAATACTTTCTCAGACAAAAATTGAGAGAATTTCTTGCCAGTAGACCTACTCTGCAAGAAATGTTAAAGAGAAGGAAAATACAGATAAGAAACTAAAGTGTACATAAAGTAAGGAAAAGTATCAGAGAATAAATAAGTAAAATTAAAACTTTTTCTTATTGTTAATATCTAATAGAGAACAATTTATTCAAAATAATAATACCAACAATATATTCAATTATGTACTGTGTGTGTATATCCTTATATATAAATGAAACAAATGATAGTAATAACACAAGAATGGGAGGGAAGAATGGTATTTTTGTTATTATAAGACTAGGGGCCCAGTGCACGAATTCGTG
>NW_006339767.1:0-409 GCF_000327345.1 Myotis davidii
AAAAAAAAAATAGCTTTCCAGGGTTGCCTTTCCCTGAGTACCTGCTTGGCCACTACCACCCCTTCTCACATTTCTTCCCATCACCCTTATCACTCTCCACAGCATGCCAACTGACTTACTAAGCATGTACGCAGTTGTGTATTATATCTAGAAGAGTGCCTGGCACTTAGTAGGTGCTCAATAAAATTGTGTTGAATAAATGAATGAATAACAGGATACACATTCATATACACAGACCTAAACATCACTTACCATGGTTTAGGAATAGTTACACCCAACTGCTTTGTGGGAAAGAACACACCTGAAAAGAACATACAAAAAGCAAGAGCAGGTGGGGTAGTTCCCAGCCAAGTGAACACTCAGAGGCAATTTATTCCCACCAACCTGTCCTCACTAAATGTAAACTGAT
>NW_006339768.1:0-409 GCF_000327345.1 Myotis davidii
GTAAAAAATCAATTTTAAAAAAAGAAGCAACCAAGGAATGCACACCTAAGTGAAACAACACATCCATGTCTGTCTGTCTGTCTCTTATGATCTTTTGTGGAAGAAAAGTGGGAAAAATGACTAAGTAACAGCCCAACTCCACAGAGGGAGCTAGGCAACTATTTCCCATTTTAGCTCAGAAAAGGTCAGAGAAATTAGAGCATGGAGAATTGAGGATAGTCATAAAAAACGCACTTCCAGTGGTACCAGGAAGGCTCAGCGCAGTGCACTGAAGGGAAACACAGTTCCATTGTACTGGGAGATGTCCTGATTGTATTCTGTTCAAAGGCGCAGGGTTAGATCATATAATCCCCAAATCCACCCCAGGGCCAGAAATCTGTCTCCTGCCGGGGAGGGGTTTCCTTCCCCC
>NW_006339769.1:0-409 GCF_000327345.1 Myotis davidii
AAAAAAGGCAACTGACTTTCCACATGCGTTGTATATCCTGGTGACTTGTTATTTTTAGTGCTTGTAGATTTGTGCGGTACACTGATGAATAATAATATTTGAAAGGGAGGAGTTTTATTTACGCCTCCTCATACTTGTGCCTTCATTACTTTGTATCGTCTCATTGGACTGAGCAGGGCCTCAGCTCCACGTTGAATAAGTGATGTTAGCAGGCATCCTTAAATGAGTTTAAAGGGAACGCTTCTTATTTTTTTCAGTTTAGGACTAATTGCTCCAGTGAGTTAATGTGGAAAATGGCACTTATGGACATTTACAGTAATACACTATCCTTGCAAAAAATGGGATTGCATGGATCTGGTGATTAGATACAACATTTAGAACCACTGTTGAATTTATCTTTTTTTTTTTT
>NW_006339770.1:0-409 GCF_000327345.1 Myotis davidii
CCCCCCCCCCTTGATCCTGATTTTGTTTTAAGTAACTTATGATTCTTGCTCTGTAGGATATGCACATTATCATCACATATGAATAGAGAAGACAGAGGAACAGGGACATAAAAGACTCAAGAAAGTACAAAAAATTATCAAAAATATTCAAAATGCTTTGTTTGGAAAGGAAGTGCTCTGTACCCAGTCTGGTGCCTGAAGTTTACAAGTAGATAAACAGTGTTACTCATGGATAATACATAATTAATTAAACCCAAGGCAGTAATGGCAAATCTCTAGCCTTTCAAGGAAGTAAAAGTAGGAAAGATAGTAGCTAGTACACTCAGTAAACTGTGATTCAAACTAGCTATATCTTGTTGTTTTTTAAAAATACATATTTATATTGATTTTAGAGAGGAAGGGAGAAGGA
>NW_006339771.1:0-409 GCF_000327345.1 Myotis davidii
ATGGACATTTTAATGATGTTAATTATTTCTATCTATAAACTTGGTATATGCTTCATGTTATTTCTATCTTCCGCAATTTCTTTCTTCAATGGATCCATAACATCTTCACCATGTGGCAGACCCCTGAGTATTGTGAGACTTATCTCCCAACCTCTGTGTCCATGTGGTCTACCAAAGCACTCTGAGCTTTTTGCTCATCAGACCTTTTTAAAATATTGCCATCAACATATTGTTTGAAAGGAATGTCCAGACTGCCCAGTTCCCTTCTGAGTATATTGTACAGCATGTGGAAGAGTTAATACTGATCTGGAGACAGATTGTGAGATAACTATTCAGTGTAAAGATGAATCACTTCTTCCTGATAGTGATGGAAAGAATGCATTCACAAGATCAATAGCTACAAACTCTA
>NW_006339772.1:0-409 GCF_000327345.1 Myotis davidii
CTCTATCCACTGAGCCAAACCGGTCAGGCAGGATTGAAGCATTTTTGCCTAGGACCTTGATTCTGATGAGTTTGTTCTTCCTAAGCAGGGCCCCACCAGTAAATTATGCTGTATCTGATAACTCCAGATGGTAGGGATTTTTGTTGAGGGTTTTTTGTCTGTTTTCTTTGTATACAGTGTTAAGCTGTCTGTAGGCTGATCCCTTTCCCTTCAATTCTTCTATACTGGTAAAAAGTAATGCAACTTAAACCAGTTTACACGAGTGAGTAAACGGAAATTTGGGAATGTAAAGATAAAACAGACTGTCGTGTAGTCAGAATATCTCTAAATTCTATTCGGTTGATATTTTGCAAGGAGGAAGAGATTCTTTCTTTTTAGGGGGTTTTGACCACCCCACACCCTCCTTTTT
>NW_006339773.1:0-409 GCF_000327345.1 Myotis davidii
GCACACTTCCCCCTGTGTTGGAGGCACTTTCCCAAGAAGTGAATATCATTTTAGACATGGTCTGTTCTTAGTTATAAAGCAGAAGTAGATATACAAGAAGCCATACAGCATGTTGATCAAATAGGAAGCTATTTAGAAAACAGTGGGAATCTGAATATACATTAATATAAAAATGGTCAAGTAAATTATAATGCACTCATTAGAGGGACTATTATTCAGCTTTTAGAGTGAATGTGTAAGCTTTATATTAACTGATTTTGGAAGATGTCTATAGCATACATGTATATGAAAAAACAAGGTTGCAGTGTAATGTAGAGAGGATAATGCTATTTTTGCTTTAAAAATATGTGGGGGGTGGGTGGGGAGAGATAAAGTGGGGAACTTATATGCATATATGCATAACCCATAG
>NW_006339774.1:0-409 GCF_000327345.1 Myotis davidii
TTTTTTTGTTTTTGTTTTGTTTTGTGGTTGGTCTTTGATAATTTTCTTTTTCTTCTTCTAGGAAATGGACCTATTCAAGCTTTGTCTACTGGAATCAATATGGTGAGTTGTACTTTCTTAAAATTATCCATTAACTTAGTCTTCGACATTTTTGTGCAGAATCATACAAAATATTTTCTAATGATGTTTTCAGTTTACCTTTTACTATTTCTTATTTAGTGTATTTGTACTTTTATTATTTTCTTAAGTGAGTTAGTGGTTTGTCTGTTTTGTTGATTTCTTGAAGGATCCAGATTTTTATTTATTAGTTTTACCTTTTTCTTTCTTCTAAAGCATTAGGTTTTGCTATTTATTTCCTTCCTTATGCTTTGCTTTGGTTTATTCTGTTCTTTTTCAAACTTTTGAATTG
>NW_006339775.1:0-409 GCF_000327345.1 Myotis davidii
TTTTTCCAAAAATTACCATAGATTTTAAATTTTTAAAATGTGGTATTATTTTTATATTGTATATGTGCCATAATTTATAAAAGAACTTTAGAAGAATGAAGTATAAAGATTCATTCAATTTTAAAATAAATGTGATCACCTGAAAGTAGACAGGAGAAATTAAATATAATTATATAATAGGCAAATTTAGATTCAGTTTAATATAAATGAAAGTCTATCAATAATCTATACATATATGCACATTACTGAGCAACACACATAAAGATGTGTAAACATTTTCTATTCTCTACCAAAACTTCATATCTAAGTGCAGTAATAAAGATTGAATCTTGTCTAATCAAGAAATTAAAAATTTCTACTTAAAAAAGTTTAAGAGCTCTGGCCAGGTAGGTAGCTCGGTTGGTTAAAG
>NW_006339776.1:0-409 GCF_000327345.1 Myotis davidii
TTTTTTTTTTATCACCACACTACTTTTCCTTTTACTAAGATTCGTTTATATCCTAAGATCCACTATAAGGATTTTCTTAAAGTCATATTTTGTATAAAGTGCTGACTTTAAAATAATTAGGTCCAATATTAGCCTTTTGAGAAAAATTATTGAATAAGGATGGAAATTGTTGTGCTAGATTCAAGTAATGTAAAAGATTACTGTGATTATTACACATTCTCTCTCGGACACTTATCAGGGCACACAGTGAAATAAGGTAATAGTCCTACACTAATGCAAAGCAAATGTGCACTATATGTCTGAAAACATTACTGTTGTTAGTTTTAAGTGGCGGTATCCTTCTTTGAGAATTAGAACACTAATTATTCTATTACTGGAGGCCCAATGCATGAAATCTGTGCAAGAGTAG
>NW_006339777.1:0-409 GCF_000327345.1 Myotis davidii
TTTTAATGAACTTTTCTTCCTCAGGAACGTTTGGATGAAGCAAATGCTGCGTTGGATTCAGCATCAAGACTCACAGAGCAATTAGATTTAAAGGAAGAACAAATTGAACAACTTAAAAAACAAAGTAAGTTTTTTCCCTTTTCCTTTTTTTCTTTTTCCTACAAACTAGTATTGAATCCATTGTAACATTCCCCTGTGCATTGGTACAGGTGAGTGAGACCAACTTCCTTTGGTGGGTGACTTCCATTTCCATCTCCCATTAACCAGTTTGCTTCCGTTTGCATATGGTCCTGTGAAATCGGACTCATAAATTGGCCCTGGCTGTCCAGTTAGTTTCCCTTGGTATTGAGGCAGTCCAGTTGTGTGGGCTTGATGGACCCTGTTGACCATCTAGGGGATTAATTTGATT
>NW_006339778.1:0-409 GCF_000327345.1 Myotis davidii
GGGCTTCTAGTGATATAATAATAAGTGAAATTTTCCATCTTGTAATGATGAATAATCCCATTGATAATTCATCTAAAGAAGACATTGGCAATCACAGAAAGCTACTTATAACTGTATGGTCAATTGTGCATACATGGTAAAATCCTAGCATGTTGCACACAACAGAAAAATTGTGGAGGGCAAATTTAGCTTATTAGAGGAATATTTTTAAAAAATCTTTGTCCAAATGAACATCATAGTGTGCATAAGGTGGTGAATTTCAAAATTATCTTTTCATTCTTTTCCTACATTATTTTGTTGTAGCAACAGAGTAGAGCTTGTCTTGAGAAATCCTCTAAAGTGAGACTTTCAAATGTGTGGAGGCAAGACTGTTTACCTTCATAAAGCAAAATGGCTTTTCCTGGTCCAT
>NW_006339779.1:0-409 GCF_000327345.1 Myotis davidii
TTGGTACATACAATACACAGGATTTAGAAATTCAGGAAAGGCATTTCTTTAACTCAACACCTCCAGTCCAAGGTCAGCCTGTCTGCCATGTTCCTTGGCTGTCATCCTAATGTTTTGTTTCTCTGCATTCTCTTCTGCATATCTTTTCAGTCTTCCTACTGGATTTCTACTTTCAGTCTATACATATGCTCATATCCCTTTTTCATGAATTAAAAAAGAAAAAGCTTAATTTTATTTAATGACTCCTCTAGCTACGACTTCTCTTTCTTCTCATTCTAATTAAACCTTTTGTTTAAAACATGATCTGGCATTCAGTTATTAACTCTTGTCAATTGATTTAAATTTTCCTTCAACCCAGCTATTGGATTTATGTTTCTACAACTGTTTTGACAATGTCCCTGCTAATGTC
>NW_006339780.1:0-409 GCF_000327345.1 Myotis davidii
TAGTTTCTTATTTTTGTATCTTTTTATTTCTAGAATTTGAAGTCTCAGAAGAGAAATGGAGAATCATACAGTGCAGATAGAGTTTATCCTTCTGGGACTGACAGATAATTCTCAGTTACAGATTGTAATTTTTTTCTTTCTATTTCTGAATTATATGTTGAGCATGATAGGAAACTTAACCATCATTGCCCTCTGTCTACAGGATTCCCATCTCATGACCCCAATGTATTTCTTCCTCCGAAGTTTCTCTTTTCTGGAAATTTCATTCACAAGTGCTTGCATCCCCAGATTCCTAATCACCATTGTAACCAGGGAAAAGACCATTTCCTATGATGGTTGTATGTCCCAGTTATTTTTTTACATATTCTTGGGTGCTACAGAATTTTTCCTTTTGACGGCTATGTCCTAT
>NW_006339781.1:0-409 GCF_000327345.1 Myotis davidii
ATGGCAACCCAGCACTGATTTCTGGTCTGGTCAGCCTTTGGTCTTTAGGACCCTCACTCTTTATTATATAGATACTTGTCTCACTGGCAATCAACTAGATATTTTAAAAATTGAAACATAGTCTGGGGTAAAGTATAAAAGCTGCATTTTGGATATTCTAAGCACTTGCAGTGCCACTGTCATGTTATAAACATCAAGTTATAGACAGGTTCCAGCACACCTTTGATTGAGAATTTCAAAAAAAAATCCTCAACTACAGGAAAACGCTGATGAGCCTTACAAATTTGGGACATTACAGGAAGTGACCCTGAGGCATATACTCTTAAAAGTCATTGTGAAAACAAATGGTGGGTGCCTAGAACACCAATACCTTCTCACTCTTTCTGCAACTTCATATTAAAAAAAAAAA
>NW_006339782.1:0-407 GCF_000327345.1 Myotis davidii
TATCTAGTAATTAAACAATGCCTAGAATATAATAGGCCCCCAGTAACTGAATCAATAAATGATGACCTAGGAGTGGAGAGAAATGTACTGAAGAAAGACAGAGTCCAGAAGAATGATTCTCCAGGTGTGGTCCCTGGACCAGCAACACTAGCATAACCTGGGTATTTAGGACAAGTGCAAATTCTTGGTCCCACCTCAGATCTTCTGAGTCAGGAATGCTGGGATGGGACTAAGCAACTCACATTTTGGCAAGCCTCCCAAATCATCCTGATGCAAGCTAAAGCTTGAGAACCAATGTGGTAGAGAGATTCCTAGCTGTACTCTCTGTGAAAACAGTAGTAAGCAACATTTTTACTATTTTAGGCACCACACTAATCATTACAGGCATTATCTATCTTATCTAGTTC
>NW_006339783.1:0-409 GCF_000327345.1 Myotis davidii
ATCCAGCATCAGGCTAGCTTAGCTTGTGTTTCCTGCTGTCGTCCGTCCATTACATGTGGGATCCACAGGGCCACCTGGCTATGGAGGAAACATGGGAGAATGCAAGGAAGCAGGAACGAGAGAACCCCAAGAGCCAAGAGTCACAAGAGTCACAAGAGAGAAAATTCCTTTGTGTAGAGGATTATGTATTCCCAAATTTTGGGGTGCTTGCAGTGGCCACGCCCATTCAGGACAATGATCTCTGTTTCCAGGTGTGACTGACAGACATTTTCTCTAGTCATCCCAACTTCACTGCCCATGTATCTATTTTCCCTTCCCCCAGTGTTTTGCACACCTTCCCCCAGTGTTTTTCAGGGAATGAGCCCATGGTTTCCTGGGGAGTGCAGAGTTGCAGCTTCCTGGTGAAGCT
>NW_006339784.1:0-409 GCF_000327345.1 Myotis davidii
GATGTTGGGAAGGGCAGGTAACATGAAGATACAAAGGAGAGAAAGCACAAAGAACATGAGTCGTGTTTTCAGAACAGAAGCTGTGTGTGCAATTGATTGTCCCAGCACAGTGAGTGTCCCGAATCAGGAAAACCTGTGGTAAGTGCCTGGTGATACTTGATGCTCCATGTAGTGAGAATTTGTCATAGGGTAGTGGCTATTCTGATGGAGATGAGTAAAGGGGCTGGAATATTAATAAGAGCATAAGCATATCTATTTGACTGTTTCCAGAATTGATTTCTTCTCAAAATGTGACACATAAATCCAATAACCAACTAATTTGTGCATATTTGTGACCAGAAATTACATACCTTATTTTCTTACTCTAGAATATAGAGTAAGTCAGTGGTTCTCAACCTTCCTAATGCCG
>NW_006339785.1:0-409 GCF_000327345.1 Myotis davidii
TGCATGAATTTCGTGCATCAGGCCTCTAGTTACAGAATAAAAACCCACAGGAGTCACATTGCTATCCCTCCTCACAGTAATTAAGGAATCCCTGATACCACGTCCTGTTGTCTACTTTCATTCATTGGCACATTATATCGTATGATTTCTTATTGGCATTACAAATACATTTTTAGTTTTAGTACATTCTGTGTTCCAGAGTTTGGAAAATGCTGACTTGGTCAAATAACTATCCGTGTGACTATTTGATTAATGTGTCTATCTCTCTCAAGAAAATAAGTTTCCCAACAGGCCCCAGGTCTGCTTTGCTCACTGTTGAAACTCTCGACCCAGCTCAGCTCCTGATACGTGCACTAAAAATAAAACAAAACAAAACTGTGTACAGTGGGGCCTTGACTTACAAGTTTAA
>NW_006339786.1:0-410 GCF_000327345.1 Myotis davidii
GCACGAGGGACTTTCTTCTCTTGGTATAGTATCCTGATTGTGGTTCCACAAACTTAAAATTTCATAGGACTATAAACAAAAGGAAAAAACAAAGAATGAGTGCGTATAAAAGCTGATGAAATCCAAAATAAAGTCTGTATTTATATTGTATGCATGTCAATTTCATGGTTTTGATAATTATGGCTATTGTATGTTACACTGGGGAAAGCTGAGTGAAGGGCACGTAGAAACTCTATTATTTTTGCAACTTCTATGTGAGCCTAAAATTATTTAAAAATAAGTTTAAAAATGACTTAGACATATCTAGTTGCAAGATATGAATCTTGTTTGGATCCTGATTTGAGCAAAACTGTAAAAAATCATGGGATAATTGGGGAAATTTGAATATGACTACACATTTGATAGTATTA
>NW_006339787.1:0-409 GCF_000327345.1 Myotis davidii
GAGCCAGGCTCCCCTGCTCTCACCCCAAACCAAACGGGTGGGGTGTGGTCTCGATGGACAAAGGCTAAACTGGTGAAGGAAGCCCCAGGCTGAGAGGCTGAGCACCTACGGCCGTGTCTAAGCTTAGCTGGGTCCTTTCAAGTTTGTTTTACAGCTTCCTAGGTTAAAGTAGTTTGCACTATTTTTGCAATAAATTCATGGAAACCCTAACAGTTATTTGTTTTGTTTCTTACTGTGTGTATATAAACTAATACTAAAAATTTGGCATAGTGTTTTTTCACCTCCTTACATAACCCTTAACATGCACAGAATGCTGTAAATGTGAATGATATTTTATAAAGTTATTTTGTATTGTGTCAATTTTGTTTTGCCTCATAGTATGTCAGCAAAAAATCAAATAAAATTCCTT
>NW_006339788.1:0-410 GCF_000327345.1 Myotis davidii
AGAGTCCTCTGGCATGCAATTCACTGAGTGGCTCCATCGCCTGCGACAGGGTGACACTCTGGCTTGCTCCATTGGTGCAGTCCCAGGGAGTGGGTGGGCGCTGGGCTCAGCTCACACCATTGGTGTTGCCCCCTGGGGGTTGGAGGGAGGGTCGGCCAGGTGTCCCTAGCTTGCATCCATTGGCATGGTCCTGGGGCCTGGGCAGGGAGGAGCATGCGTTTCCTCTGGCTTGCACTCACAGCGTTGGGTCCTGAAGCTTGGGGTCCTGGAGCCATGGGTTCCTGGAGCACAGGGTCTGGAAACGCAGGGTCCAGGAGAGCAGGGTCTGGGATCCTGGGTGGAGACATGCTGCACAGGCGGTCTCTCTGGCCTGTAGTCATTGTGGACGTCTGGGAGCCCATGAGGAGGTA
>NW_006339789.1:0-410 GCF_000327345.1 Myotis davidii
AAATCCACTCAAACGTCAGTGCAGGCTTTTGGGTCTGTTCCTCCAAGTCAGGTAAACTTCGAATGCCAAGGGTAAGCCATGAAAGCCAAGAAGACATTAAAATGATCTCAGGTGACTTGTGGGTTTGCATGGAATGTGTCATCCTCTTTGGTGAATTAGCAGGACCAAGGTCAATGGCAGATTAACACCTGCTCAGATAGGCACCTGTGTATCCAGGTCCTGGGTTAGGACCCCAGAGTTCACAGGGTCCCCTGGACATGCCACGGGGGACCCTAATAGTCAAAAAACAGAGGTTTCAGTGTCTTCCTTTTGGACTAAGTCTGTGGAGGGGAGCATGTATCAGTTGTGGGGAGCATATACTTTTATGCCTGTCAGTGGTCCAGCATATCCAGAAGGCAAGAGTGCCCTGC
>NW_006339790.1:0-410 GCF_000327345.1 Myotis davidii
TGCACAAATTCGTGCACTGGGCCACTAGTATAAATATAACAGCTGATTAGGCCACCCTTGTTTCTTTCCACAAAGGTGGCAGCTTGTGAGTATGGCAGCTTGTGGACCTGGTAGTCTATAATGAACACACTTCTAAGAGGTTCACCTCAATGTCAGGAAAGATGTGCATGGAACTTTCAAAGCAACAGGCCAACTTCCTTTGAGAGGTCAATTATCTGGACATGACTTCTGAGCCTAAGGGTGGAATCCTTATTAGCGTGAATTAATGAATACAAGACAGAAGCTGCATATGAGTTTGGGACAATCATCTTCTGCTCATGTATAAATTGTCCCACATGGCTCCTGATTTGGGTTTCCACAGCCAACTTGGGACAGGAATTGGGGTTGTGCAGGGGTAGTCTCCTACAAAT
>NW_006339791.1:0-408 GCF_000327345.1 Myotis davidii
GGGCCGCGGCATGAGGGAGGTTGAGAACCACTGTCCTAGAGGAACTCTGTGAAGCGAATGCTGTTCCAAACTGACCCTTTTCTGGGCGACCGTGTGTGGGTGACCTGGGAAACGGAAAAGCCTCGCACGCAGCCCGGTGAGAGGTGGCCTAATGCCCAAAGCGAAGACAGTCATCCCTCGCAGCGGGGCCCGCTGGGGCGAGTGGCAAGAACTTACCACAGGGAGAGGGTCAGTTGACTTCCGCAGGGGGAGGAAAGGGAAGGACAAAGGGAACCGGCTGGGACTTTGATGCGGGAATTACAGCAAAAATGAAAATCTGACAGGAGGTGGGAAGGAGAGGGGAACCTGGTTACGAGTGTGTGAACAGGGAAGAGTCAGGGGAGCTGGGCGAGAGGAGGAGAAACCAAA
>NW_006339792.1:0-410 GCF_000327345.1 Myotis davidii
CTCCACCTCCACATTTATCACATCACCCATCCGTCAATAAAATATAGAGCCCCTAATATATGCCAGGTTTCCTGCGGAGCCCTTCATCACACCTTACTATGCCCTCACTACAACTGTCACGCAAGGGTCATTACCTTCACCTTCCAGCTGGGGAAACCAAGGCCCAGAGTGTTGAAATGACTCTCCTCAACTCACACTGCTCAACAGTAGAGACTACAACCTCATTCTGCCTGCCTCTAAACCCCCACTCACTTGGGATATGTATTTTCTCTGGGTTTCTGAGTTTGAAATATGAGTAAAGGAACCAAATACATTTGCTTTTGCCCTCTTGAGAGGTTTTTAAATGTTCTGTCGATCATTAAGAAATCTGAGTTTGACCAGCCAGTGTGGTTCAGTGGTTGAGCATTGAA
>NW_006339793.1:0-410 GCF_000327345.1 Myotis davidii
AGTCAAAAAGTTTGCCCACCCCTGGCCGCTAACTTCTCTTTCCATGAAGTTTCAAGACTCCCTGCAATTGATGGGCAGAAAAGACTCGTAGGCTAGAGGGAGGAGACTTAACCAGAAACATCCATGTGCAGAGGAAGGAATCGTCAACATCATGGTTAGTTTCATTTTCCCTTCTCAGAGTGAAAAAAATAATAATCATTATCATCAAAAGAAAAGTCCACCATCATTGAAAGCAAACAAGCTCTGATCACCAATTTTTATTTCACACAATTCTTAGTTTTTCCTAGCAAAAAACCAATCAATCCATCATGCTCTTCATGCTCTGTTTAGTGTTTTGTTTCCTTTTGAAGAATCCGTTCACATAGTATCAGTCCTCTCTAAAACTTAAAAGTGCATTTACCTTGCCTGGC
>NW_006339794.1:0-410 GCF_000327345.1 Myotis davidii
ACCAGTGCATGAATCCTGTGCACCAGGCCTCTACTTTTTACATAAAGGTAGAAAAGTATTGTCATCTCTAGCTCCTGATCCTGCAACAACACTTAGGAGATGAGCAGTGAGCAATAGCTAGGGCTGTTGGGTAAACAGTACCCTTCAGAGTAGAGACAGATTTCAGTTAAGGAAGGAGATGGAGTAAGTGACTAAGTTAATGATATCACAGAGCTTCTTTACTGGGCACTGATAGTTCTAATGGGTTAACTATCAGTGAGGGGACCAATGAGAAGAAGATCAGGTGAGAGAAATTATGGGGTAGCAATACATCCAAGGACTTTTACATTATGACAAATTTTCTAGTATGGTTTATAGTCTATTATGCTGACTTTGGGAATAGTTTAGGACAGTGGTCGGCAAACTCATTA
>NW_006339795.1:0-410 GCF_000327345.1 Myotis davidii
CCACAGGTTGAGAACCGCTGGTCTAGAGCATCTACCCATAACAAGCAAGCAGCTTAAAGGCCTACTTAGGTTGTCCAAGTCTCAGAACAAGTTATAAACTATTTTATCTTCATCCCCTTCCATTGGAAGTATTTAGAAAATTTAGAATTACATAGTTAACAACCTGGCTCTGAGAGCTTACTCGTTACTCAGGAAAAGTTGCTGCTTGCTACTAAATACGGTGACTGGTGGTGGTGGGAAGGAGTGAAATCCTACACTTTCCTCATACAGTGAACATGTAAAATGTGAAGACCTCCTGTGTGTGCAAAGCACAGTGCCAGGCACTGCTGGGGCAAATATGGGTCCCGAGCGTGCCAGTTACTGTGCTTTACAAGTGCTGAGAACTTCTGGTCACATTTGTTTGTAAACCA
>NW_006339796.1:0-410 GCF_000327345.1 Myotis davidii
GTCAAGGTAAGGACTCTGGCTTTTTCTTGGTGAGCTGGAAGCCACCAAGGGTTCTGAGCAGGAGTTCTGAGATTTGACTTACATTTCAACAGGTGCTGGGGGCTGTACTTCTGTTTCCCTCATGGCTTATCAGTTTTTCTAATTATTACATTTGTTTTCTACTTCATCTTTGTCTCTCTCCCCCAGTAGAATGTAGTAAGCAAGTCAAGGACAGAAACTGTTTTGTTTACCTATCCTCACACTTAGCCCGGTGCCAGGCATAGAGCAGGGTCTGAAATAAAGATTGGATGAATGAATGCTGGATGTGTGACAGTTCTGCCTTCAGTATCTCAACATCCAGCCACCCAACCCTTAGAGATCACAGACGAAGACCACAGAAGCAAACTCAACAGCTGCCTGTAATAAAATTT
>NW_006339797.1:0-410 GCF_000327345.1 Myotis davidii
TAAATAATTTGTCAAAATCCTTCTAAATTAATAGTGATCCAGAAATCCTACTTCTAGGAATTTTACCATAGGTATATTTGAACACACGCAACATCATATGTATACATATTAACCACAACTGTGTTTATAACAGCAAAAGAGTCCATCAATAGAAGTCCGGTTAAATCAATCATGGCACATCCAGTCAATGGACTACTTATTCGTTAATAAGAAGAACAATTATTGAATATTCTATACCTTGTGTTCAATTCTCAAAATGTATCAAATTGAATCTGTGCATCTTAGTAGATGCAATTTATACCTCTGAAAAAAAGAAAGAAGCGTGGATAGCATAAGACATAGGTTAATGAAAGAAAAAAAGTTAGGACTCCATGATATCCTTTCCAAGACATTTGTTAAGTAAAAAAAAA
>NW_006339798.1:0-410 GCF_000327345.1 Myotis davidii
TTTTTTATTCTGGTTTGATACTTCAATTCATAGAATAAATTTTTAAGTGGAAATGTGACTCCTGATAAAATCAGTGCCATGAGGAAATGAAAACAACTTTGACTGGAAGAAGGTATGGGGGAGAGGGTAGGCAAGCGAGTGGGGAAATTGAGTTCCATCTGGAATGTCAAATACACTGATACATAGAACCCCGTGTTTATTTGAATTACAATATCAAAAGAGGAGTTTGAACAAGTCTGTAATTCCTCCATTTGCCCATCAGCCAAGAAGATATGAACAGACTGAATAAGACAAAGATGACCTAATATATAAACAGTGTCTCCTTCAAAAACTGGCCCAGCCCACTCATCCAGTGTTAGGTCCTACCAATGTCCATGCTCAGTTACTACAAAAATGCCCAATGGTACCAT
>NW_006339799.1:0-410 GCF_000327345.1 Myotis davidii
ATACTTTTATTATTATAGATAAAGCTGAAAAGAGCTTCACAAGAGGAGCAGCTGAATGGGCACAGTCCTTCATCCCTACACTGTGTCAAGGTCTGAGGACATAGTGGTGAACAAAAGTGACATGTTGCCAGTGTGTATGGAACTTAAATTCCAGTGGATGACAAAGGAAACATTTACAATTAAAGAAGGAAGAAATATATGATAGGAGTAAGTGTTATGTAGATATTAAAACAGGTGATGTCATAATCTGTATCTGGGTGATGACTTGGGAATGGTGGTCAGAAGTGGATGGTCTTTCAGAAAAATGGCATTTAAGTGAAGACATGGATGTCTTGAAAGCACCAGCAATCTGAAAATCAGGAGGGATAACATTCCAGGCACAGCAAGAGTTGGTGCAAAGGTCAAAAAAA
>NW_006339800.1:0-410 GCF_000327345.1 Myotis davidii
CTATGTCACAGAGGAAAAGGTATAATGAAGATGTAAGGTGCAGTGTGGCCATATCATAGCTATACTATCTAACAAAAGGAACTGGTAATGACTTTTATGTATATGTATGCATGTATGTTCATAAATGTGTATTTACATATGTAAATGTAAATATACACATATATATTGTTAAACGTCTTATGCTAGATGCCTAACATTAATTGTCTGCTAAAATAATTTCAGAATCATATAAATTCTAGTTTACCAAGCTGTTATATATTAATTGCATTTAATTGAAAAAGGAAATTGAAAAAAATCTTGAAAAATAAATATTAAATTGTTTTTTGATATCTGACATTATAAATTTACCCTTATAATAAAACTGTGATACATCAAAATGAAGCCACGCAATTTCTTGTTTAGAAAACACT
>NW_006339801.1:0-410 GCF_000327345.1 Myotis davidii
GTCCCCGCCCGCCCCTGGCCAGGCGGGGCAGCGGGAGGACTGCAGATAGAGTGAGGCAACGCGGCCCCGAGTGCCCAGGGAGCCAGCCACACACAGAGGCACGTGGGGCCCCACAGCACACCGGGGTGGGAGATGGGGGGTCACCCTGCATTTCTGACCTGCCCAGGGACCCTCCCCGACGTGACTGCCAGGAAAGGACCAGCGCCAATGCAGGAGGCTAGACCGCCCATCCGTCCCCCCTCCCCAGAGGGCCCACACACTGGCTCGGCTCCTGGCCGGCGGGGTGACCTTGGACACGTGGCCTGGTCTCCCAGACCCTGGCTGCTCACCGGTGAGATGGTGACAACAGCGCCTATCCCCCAGGTGTTGTGCAAAGTGAGAACGCAGGTGAAGCGCCTGTCTTTTTTCTT
>NW_006339802.1:0-410 GCF_000327345.1 Myotis davidii
GCTATGACAGACAGTGTACCTGGCTTCTCCACCAGCCATCTTCATTAGTCTTGGTTGCAAAAGCTTTGGGACGTTTTGAGGTAATCAGTTAACTCTTAAAGAACCCAGACTTTGCCAAGAGTTTTCACTGGTTGTATGGGGAGGAGTGAGCCCCAAAGGCAGTTCTCAAGAGGAACAGCTTCAGAAATGATTTTGGCAATCACATTTCTGTTGGTAAAAATGTACAACCCCCTCTACAGGGACAGTTACTAAAGGAATCACATTCATTTGAATATAGGTGCTAAAAATCTCATGTCTTCAAACATGATAGGAAATAAATATAGATATTTTAGATTATATAAAGTTATCTCACCATATACAATGTATTAGGACGAATACCTGAAATGTGTGTGTGTGTGTGTGTGTGTGTG
>NW_006339803.1:0-410 GCF_000327345.1 Myotis davidii
TTACCCCATTTATTGAATGAACATCATTTAAATCATTTAAAATGATGTTTAAAAGTATATCTCTGTGTTTGAGAAAAAACTTGGGAGGCAATACAACACAATTTTTCATTTCCTATTTTAGTCAATTCAGGGTCAATTGCCTAAATGCATTTAGATTCAAAATATAAAAATGTACAATATTACACTGTCCATGAAAGGAATATGATTCAGATTTTTTGGGTAAATATCTGAAAGTATTCATGGAGAAATAGGTTCTGTATCAGAACTACTAGAGTATTTACTCAGAATAGATAAAAAAAGCTTTTAAAATATGATATGTTCCAAATACGATATAAATATATATATAAATTCCTACAAGCATATGGCTGCTTAAAATATTTATATTTATACTAGAGGCCCGATGCACGAAA
>NW_006339804.1:0-410 GCF_000327345.1 Myotis davidii
CAGGTGGTAAAGAAGTCCTTGAAACTGAAGCAGTGAGACAAGGCTCCAATGTAGTTGCCATGGCTGTAAACAGTGAGGACCCTAGAGTCTTTAAATTTGTTCATTCTCATTCCAACTTAGATACTAGATTTATAAAATCCAAATCCCTTTGTTAAAGCATATATGAAGACCTACAAAAATAACAAACATCACTTTCAAAATAATTGTTTCAGATTTCAGAAACATTTCAGTGATATCTAGAAATCCCTGAATATTTATTGGCTTTTTACACAACCTAGCAGGCTTATGATCCCACTAGAAGCCCGGTACATGAGTTTGTACACAGGTGGGGTCCCCCAGCCTGACCTGTGATTGGGCCTATCAGGTCTGGTCAGCCAGGGAGAGGGACTGCGGGAGGTTGGCTGTGGGAG
>NW_006339805.1:0-410 GCF_000327345.1 Myotis davidii
TTTTATGTTAAAAAGCATGTTTGTCATCCAGCTCCAAGTACAGCTTTTGCTTATCAATATTTTCAAAAACACTGAAATTACCAAATAAAATCCAGATACTTTTCTACAGCAGAGGAAATAGGGGATTCAAAGCCAAGTTTTATGTCTGTGCTGTCCCTTATGGAAGCCACTAAGCCACAGGTGGCCATTGAAATGTTATTTTAATCACAACGATACAGTTTGCATTCAGTTCTTCAGTTGCCCTAGCCACATTTCCAGAGCTCAACAGTGCGGCACACGTGTTAGTGGCCGCTGTATGAGACAGTGCAGACATGTGCTATTACCAACACAGCAGCAAGTTCTGCGGGAAAGCAAGCTTTAGCTAGAATCCAATTCTATTGCAGTTTCAAAGTAGGTTTGGCAAAAAACCA
>NW_006339806.1:0-410 GCF_000327345.1 Myotis davidii
TTCCTCTCTGAAATAAATAAAAAACATATTAAATAAACAGACAAACAAACATGCTAAATAGAAATGGTCTACGTACCCATTTGTAAAATGGAGATTGTCAGATTGGATTAAAAAACAGAGCATCATTCAACTATATGCTGCCTACGAAAAAATTGACATTAAGTATAAATATACACTAATTAAAAGTAATATAATGGAAAAGGGTATATCATGCCAATATTAATTTTAAGGAAAAGATGGGACAAAAGGTGAAGAAATTAAGTACAAATTGATAGTTATGAAATAGTCATGAAATGTAAAGTATAACATGAAAAATAGTGTCAGTAATATTGTAATAACTATGTATGGCGCCAGGTAGGTACTAGACTTACCCGTGTGAATCACTTCATAAATTATATAAATGTCTAACC
>NW_006339807.1:0-410 GCF_000327345.1 Myotis davidii
AGTTAATGTACAATTTCCCATGTTGTGTGTTCCCTTCCAATGGCTAACAAGGCCAGATGTCCACCCAGTGCAGCTCCCAGATAATGGCCTTTCCTCAGCCCAGAAGACTGAGTTGTCACAGAGACAAATGTCTGGGAGAGTCACTCAGGCGCACAGTAGGCTCCAAAGAAGAAAGAAACCTTTGTTGGGTTTAAGCCACTGAGGTGTCATTACTGCAATATAACCACGCCTGTCTGGCTGATACTCTCCCAAATGTGACATTAAAATTCAAATTAAATAGCCCTACCTTCTTTCTGTTTTATTAGTCAAGAGCTATAACGCAACAATCTACAATCAGTATGGTTATTTGTATTCTCTGCCCAACAGTTTTGGCCAATTGACTCATAAACTGCTCCCTTAAAGAAAAAAAA
>NW_006339808.1:0-410 GCF_000327345.1 Myotis davidii
ACACCATATACAAAAATTAATTCAAAATGGATCTAAACATAAGACCTGAAATCATGAAATTTCTAGAAGAAAGCATCAGGTACAAACTTTATAATGTTAGTGGTGGCAATTATTTCTTGGTTAGGGCAACAAAAATAAAACAGAGAAGAAATGCAAAAAAACACTAAAGGAACTATGGCAAATTAAAAATAATTGCAGTAAAGGCAAAAATCACCCGAGTGAAAGGGCAACCTATGGAATGGGAGAAAATGTCACCAAAACTGTGGCAGTATTGTGAAGACCTCTGTTTTTTGTCTCTAGAAAAAGAGATTTCACAGGAGAGACACAGACTGCAAAGCAGGCAGGGTTTGATTTCGCACAGGGAAAGTACACTTGGGAGATTTCCAGGCAGGTGGTCACAGGTTAGGGTT
>NW_006339809.1:0-410 GCF_000327345.1 Myotis davidii
TAAGTAGGAAAGACTTTGTGATTCCAGTTGTATAAAGTAGAACCCCTTGAGACTGTCTACTTCTATTGCTAGAGAGTACCTGTTCCTATCTCAGAGAGCAGGGTAGGCCAGAGAGTTAGTGCTCGGTACCAGTGTGTGTGTGTGAGGTCATCTTCCTCAACTCTCCCCATTAGGTGTCAAATGCCTATAGAAATCATTCTCTTTCTGCTAGTATGGCATATGTCATCAGATCCCATGCTTATGAAGAACAACAAACCTCGAAGGCCAAAGAACATCTTGGATAACTACATCCAGTTACCTTGGAATTCATTTATTTAAACATTCAAAAAGATATCAACTGTATGATTCCAACTGTACAACATTCAGGAAAAGACAAATGTAGGGAGATGTAAAAAAGATCAGTGGTTCCC
>NW_006339810.1:0-410 GCF_000327345.1 Myotis davidii
GAGATTGCCAGTTCTGCCTGCTTCCTGGGAGGCTACCCTGGAATGGAGAGAATAATTTTTGAAAAGTAAGAGTTAAAACTGGCCTTTTAGGATCATCTCGGTGGAATAGGCCTATGACAATATTCATAACAGCTAACATGTACTGAGTGCTTTCTTTGGGCCAGGCAAGTTTATTACCTTTTTAAACTCTCACGTGACAGATAAAAAAGGGATGACTCAGAGGGGTTAGGTAAGGTCCTTAAGGTCACAGAGCTAGTTAAGCACAGAGCTGGGAGTCAAACTCAGGGTTATCTGGCTGCAGGGCCTGCCCTAAATGCTACCACACTCGACTGTCAGCTGGTAATCACTTAGGAATCTTATGATTGGTGCTGGAATGGCATATACCTTCCACCACGCTCTGGAAAAAGACA
>NW_006339811.1:0-410 GCF_000327345.1 Myotis davidii
GTAGGCTAAGTGATATATAAACAAGAATTAAGTTCCTGTGGTATCTCATTAACGTTGTAATAAAATGATGTTGAACTAAATGACATTATTCAGGGACCTGCTGTACATTAATTCTCTCATAATAATGGTTTGTCTCTGGAAAGATGGGCAGGAAGGCATGGAAGATGTGCCTCTGAGAGAGAATATTCCGTTTAATCTAAGTGTATGTAACTCAATTTAAAAAACGAGGGGTGGGGTTGGAGAAAATCCCTAACACTTTCAAAGTAGAAAAAAATGAAAGAACATTTGAACCTCCGTGTCTTGGAAAGTGCAATTCCAGAAGCCTCTTCCGTGGACAGAGGAGTCCCACAGTGCCCAGTAGCTGAGCACAGCTCACCTGACCTTAGCCAGCGGTTCTCAACCTGTGGGTC
>NW_006339812.1:0-410 GCF_000327345.1 Myotis davidii
AAGCTCTCTTTTATGACATTGTTTCACTACTAGTTGCTCACCTTTTCTGATATTTGGAAAGTGTAGAGCATTAGGTAAGGTTAACATTTGTGATGATGGTGGGGATATTTCCCCTTTATATCTCACTCACTAGAGCTTCGTTAAATGAGGTCCAGATGAATCTCATGAAGCCCAAGGCACTTTTGATAGAAGTATTGACATGATCAATGCACTTTGAACTTGAGGAGATGGTGTTAATGTGTGGGGCTCTCTAAGACCAATTTTTGACTGGTAGGAACAAACGTCCAGATTCTACAAGATGGAATGTTAGGAGGCCAAAATAAAATTCTGAATTTAGGGGAAAATAAAAATTAATTGTCCAAATATATGATGGGGAGACTTGGGTTTACAGTAATCCTTGAAAAAAAAAA
>NW_006339813.1:0-410 GCF_000327345.1 Myotis davidii
TAATTATCTGTCTCCGTTTTCCTATTCCACTTGTCCTGGCTTCCTAGCCTGTCTGACAGGCATTCTGTGTCTTCCAAAGACCCTTGGAGGCCCCACACCTCCTTGGTTGGCTCTGTGGTACGTAGGTGTCCTGCAGAGTCCTCAGTTCCGTAGTTCTGGGAGGAAGGTCTGGGGTGAGGAATTTCCCAGAGACAAGTTGCCTTGCTCTCTCTTTCTAGGACAGAGCATCTGCCTGTGGCTCATTTTGCCTGAAGCTCACAGATGGCACACAGTTCTGGGGAACACTCCAGGGGGAGCTGGGCAGAGAAAGCTAATCAACTGGGGAGAAACGTTTGACATTTAAATAGGATAATTTGCTTTGCAGGACCCAAATTATCCATAATGGAGTCATTCCCTTCCTTGTGGTGAAA
>NW_006339814.1:0-410 GCF_000327345.1 Myotis davidii
CAGGCCAGCCGCTCCCTCTCAGCTTTCTGCCCTGCCCCTGGAGGAGGAGCTGTTGGTCTGATTTTTCAGAGCCTGAGAACTTGCTTGGGCCACAGTTCAAAGCTAATGGGCTCCTGTCCTCTGCACGTGTGTGTCCACCGGCCCTGTCAGGCCCACAGCCTTCTCCACTGCTGGATGTGGGGGGAATGGCGGGAAGTCTCACTGTGGCCTTCAGATGGTTTTTGTAATACACCTTGTACTGAAATTTCACTGTGGTGCTCTCAGGTACGCGGGTCTATTGATAAAGCCAGGTCTTTCTTACTGGTAAGGCTATTACTAAATAGAAGTGTCCTTGTCAGGGATTCCCAAATGGGATTTGGGTACTAAACATCCTGAACTCCTAACAGTGGCAGCGGTAATAGAGCGAAAGA
>NW_006339815.1:0-410 GCF_000327345.1 Myotis davidii
CTCCCTTCCTCTCAGAAATCAATAAATATTTTTAAAAAAATGTTTGGTGAAGAAGAAATGCCTGGATCTTTGGGAATCCCCCCGGCTCTCTCAGAGTGGGCGAAGCTGGGCACAGCCATAGTCCAACTTCTTAAGAAGCTGGGCCCGAGTAATTCATGGCACAAGATTAGGAAATAAGATGGCTCATGGGAAGGGGAAGATCGTCAAAATATAACTCTTTTAAATATTTTTCCCCCACGTTACACAAGCAGTCCAGACTAATTGCGGGTAAATATAGAAAACACCCTAGATACGAGCCAAAAGCAGGAAAGGCTTTTTGAAACTTCAGGGCTCAGAAATAACCACTCACAGTTTTCTGTTTATCCTTCCAGTCCCTTTGCTCTGCTTATAGATACATTTCGGATACATTT
>NW_006339816.1:0-410 GCF_000327345.1 Myotis davidii
CATCTTTTCATGTGCTTATTAGCCATTTGTGTACCATCTTTAAAGAAATGTCTATTCGAGTCCTTTACCCACTTTAAATTGGATTTTCTTTTTTCCTTTGAATAGTAAGAGTTACTTGTATATGTGGCCTACCTGTGTAGAAGGTATACAAGTCCTTAATCAGATACAGGACTTGTAAGTATTTTCTCTCATTCTGTAGGTTGTCTTCATTTTCTTTGATGATGTCCTTTAAAGCACAAAAGTTTAAAGTTTTATAACATCCCATGCATTTCAATTTTTCTTTTGTTGTTTGTGGTTTTGGTGTCATAGCTAAGAAGTAGTACCTACTTCGAGGCCACAAAGATTTATTCCTATGTTTCCTTCCAAGAATTTTATAGTTCACTAGAGGCCTGGTGCATGAAATTCGTGCA
>NW_006339817.1:0-410 GCF_000327345.1 Myotis davidii
ATTAAAGTGGTAAGTGGCCCCAACAAGCATGTTCCCTGCTCCTGGAACAAAATATGAAACATGATAGTGCCCTATGGGGGGTGGGAGGGGAGACAGAGAAGGAGAGGGAGGAGAGGGAGGGGGAGGGAGGAAGGAAAAAAGGGAGGAAGAAAAAGTCTTTACAAACCACCTCTGACTGTTTCTTATGGGAATAAAGATTGGATTTATTTAGCATGTATATTTTCATGTGAAATCATAAAGCACATATAATTTTCAAAAAAGAGAAATGTATTGATTAATAATTTCCTTAGGGCATCATTTTTTTTTATGTTGTCCAAAAGCCATTTCAAGGCTTACAGAACAAAGGACAAAGAACAGATACAGTGTTCTCTTTAAAACATAGTTAAAGCTTGGCCTGCATGGCTCAGTGG
>NW_006339818.1:0-410 GCF_000327345.1 Myotis davidii
CTCACAAAGAAAGGTTCTCAGGCCAACTTGGCAGCTTCGAGCGATCCAGTCTATCTGGAAATCTTTCAGCTCCCCGGTTAGCATTCTTCGTGTCCAAATCCAGGTGCCAAAACTTTTACTGCGCGCTAGAACTACTGTTTAACTGCCTCTCTCACCTGCTACTGTCACTGAGATATAACCACTACTATGTTTAGAGCTACGTGAGGAAAAGGGTTGTCAAGCCATATGCTGCACAGTGACGGCTACATGTCCCTTAGCTGTTTCGGTTAGTGCAACTGTGCAATTCCTCGCCCAGCAGCAGCGTTGAGCCCAGGAGATGGATCAGTTAAATCAGGAATTTAGCTCAGGACTAACAACACATTAAGATAATCCATGGACCTAGGCCGTGGTCGGCAAACTGCGGCTCGCGA
>NW_006339819.1:0-410 GCF_000327345.1 Myotis davidii
CCACTCATCTACAGCCTCAGGAACCCTGATGTTAAGGGGGCCCTGTGGCGGGTCCTTGTCGGTAGGCGGTTACTGAACTGAGGGGTGATAGGGTCTCTTCTTTCCTGCCCTTTTTTGGGTTGAGGAAAATTTCCCATGAAGTCAGTAACTCGAGAAATGATTATGCACCATTCATGTATAGAGCCTCATGTTGAAAAATGTTGTGTGATGTGTTTGTCCTGCAAAGAAATCCTGCATAATTTATTCACACAATAAACATTTATTGAATTGCTTCTATGACCCAAACACTCTTCTAGGGCACTGGTGAGCAAAATAGACAAAGTTTTTACACTCATGCAACTCACATTCTAATGAAGGGAGGAAAAAAGAAATGAAATAAATAGGCATCCTATATGATAGATCACATAGTG
>NW_006339820.1:0-410 GCF_000327345.1 Myotis davidii
ATCCCTGATTATATTTAGATTGTCAGATTAGGAATGGAGGGCCAGAGGCTACCCTGTGTGTCCTACCAAGGACAGCAGCAGCAGCTTTGCTATTTCAGTACAATTATGGGCAGAAATCAAAGTGTGTAAAATTGAGGTCCTTCCATGAAGTTTAAGATTTAGGGTAGAAGAAGGAAGACAACAAAATACTCTGAAATTAAAATAATTCCACACTGGGCTTGTACTCCATGAAACCCTGAGATGAGTTATAGTCCTCAAACACTTGTACTTGGATCCAGGTTCGCTAGAATACTTCAGTCTGCTTCAAGCTGGCTCATCATCAACTTCCTGCTGTATTCATAGGCCAAAAATAGTGCCCCATTGGCGGGGAACGCTCGAATCATAGTAGGTTTCAGTCCAGAATATAAGGC
>NW_006339821.1:0-410 GCF_000327345.1 Myotis davidii
CAATTGACCATGGGTAACTGAAACTGAGGAAAGAAACCCCAACAGATAAGGCAGGACACACCATACTTCTTGGCTAAGAAGCCCTCCACAGCTTTTTCCTTCATCCCTCCACTCCCCAAGACCGTTGTTTACACCACTGTCTCTAAAGGACCTCTTATAGCCATCCCTGCAGCACTGCTACCTGAATGAAAATAAAACCATCTTCTAACGGCCCCTGACCCTGGTCTCTCTCTCTCCAGTATGTTTTTCACATACCCGCAAGAGCAACCATGAGCTGCTTGCTGTCAGAGCCAGCAGGGGCACCGCTCAGCTCTGAGTGGCTCTGAGTCCATGTATTCTCAAGTCTTCCCAACTACGTCAGGACTGATCCTTCTCCAACCCTGCCCTCTGTACTAACTGTTGGGAACTTA
>NW_006339822.1:0-410 GCF_000327345.1 Myotis davidii
TTACTAGGAGTACTTAAAAAGTCCATGCAAAAAAAATTTTGTCTTCTTTTGAACAAATGCCTGACTAATTAAATAGGTGGATTTTGCTTAATACCCTGGACTGTCAGCGCATTTGGTGCTTTGAACCAGAAGAGAAAAGATTTCAGAGTTCTACCACCTTTGTAGAAGAAACAGTTTATAACCTCCTACATTCAATTCTAGACATTTTCGTCATGTGCAGGAAGAAAAGCATCATAAGGTCAGCAGACTCCAGGCTTCTCAGGATTGCATGGATTCATGAACAATACTTGGAAGTGCACCTGGAGGGAAATTGTTTGGCAGGCTGTAGGGCACAGGTGTGAAGCCAATACACTACACTAATTAAACAATTTCTGTTTTTTTCAAACAAGCTGCAAATATTGTACATTTTA
>NW_006339823.1:0-410 GCF_000327345.1 Myotis davidii
ATATATCTGATAAGGGATTAATATCCAGAACATGTATATCCAGAATTCCTATATCTAAGCAAGAAAAAAGCTAACAACTCATTAAAAAATGACCAAAGAAAAAAAGTTTTTCAGAAAAAAAATTTTAAAAGCACAAAGGATTTTTCCAGAGAACATTTACAAATGGCCAATGAGCACGTGAAAACATGCTCAAAGCCACTAGTCATTGGGGAAAAGTAGATCCAAACACCAGTGAGATACCACTCACACCCATTGGGACGGCTGTAATGAAAAGGGCAGGCAGCAGTAATATGTGTTGATGAGGATGTTGAAAAATTGGAATCCATGTACATTGCTGGTAGGAATAGAAGGCGGTGTAACCACTCTGGAAAACAGTATGGTAGTTCCTCAAAAAGTTAAACATAGAATTA
>NW_006339824.1:0-410 GCF_000327345.1 Myotis davidii
TCCCTGGAAATGGCAGTCTCATAAATGCCACTCCCATGAAAGAACAGTTTTTTCTGATACAGTAGGGGCAATATCTGCTGAATATCATTCAGCAGAACCATAACTGATGCCAAATGAAGAAACTGCTGTTCCCCAATTTCTCTCTACACATGTACCATTTACTTTAAAACCTCGCACTTGACACATAGGGAGTGCCGTCCTGTTTTATGGGTTGGTAGTGTTTGCCATGCAGGCAGAATAATACCGTGCTAAATCACAACATTCTGAAGAACTTGGGCCTTTGCAAAAGGCCATATCTCAAAGAAGTTACTACTTCAAATAAATGTGCCATTTTATAAAATTATCCCTACTGTATCAGAAAAAATGTCCTTTCATGTGAGTGGCATTTATGAGACTGCCATTTCCAGGGA
>NW_006339825.1:0-410 GCF_000327345.1 Myotis davidii
ACATCAATGTTTCTCTCTCCCTTCCTCCCTCCCTTCTCCTCTCTCTCAAGCACATCCTCCCGTGAGGATTAAAAACAAACAAACCATAATAGTTTCATTCTAAGTGTGAAACTCTTTGGACTAACTTGTGGGACAACTGTCCTTTTAAACACAGTTAAAGAATCATGGCCTACAGGTAAAAATCATGTTGTTTCACACCTATATTTGAAAACATTGACTGTTTTGCCCTACTTGACCTTTGTAGATGCATTTCCTTTACTTTCTATGGAGGTTTGATGCTGTGTAGCACTTAACAGCATGGGCTCTAGACGCAAAGGAATCTAGGCTGATTCATAGCTCAGCTCAATTGACTGGCTGTGACCTTGGGCCCATTACTTAACTTCTGTGAGCCTAAGTTTCTTTTTTTTTTT
>NW_006339826.1:0-410 GCF_000327345.1 Myotis davidii
GCAATTCCACTTCTGGGTATTTATCCAAAGAATACAAAAATACCAATTCAAGAAGATATGTATGCACCCCTATGTCCTTACAGCATTACTAATAATAACCAAGATATGGAAGCAACCTAGACATCCATCAATAAATGAATGGATAAAGAAGACGTAGAATATAGATATCATAATATATATATAGACAATAAGCTTATGGTTGCCAAAGGGGATGTGAATTTTTTAAAAAAGGTCCATTAAAAAGAAACACCAGCTTTGTATCCCTAGGGGTTGGTACATAATTGATACCTCAGTAAGTATTTATTGGAAGAATACTTCATTTGCAAACAATGCATTTAGATAACATGAGTGAACAGGTTAAAACATTTATCCACCTCTAGGAAATACTTCCCAACTTATTCTATGAGACC
>NW_006339827.1:0-410 GCF_000327345.1 Myotis davidii
TTTTTTTAAAATATCTTCTATGAAGTAAGCATATATACATTCTATTTTATATTATGTTAAATTGTGTTTAACATACTAATATCTATTGAACACATATGTCAGCTACTGTTCTAAAAGTTTTATGCACACAATCTATTTTAATTCTCACACCAACTCTTGTATTTGTTCAAGTTTGTACCTGAAGGTACTGAGGTTTGGAGAATTTGAGTTACTTCCCCACAGGTTGTATAGAGCTAGAGTGAGCCAGAGCCAAGGCTAGAAGAGAGACAAGCTATTTAAATGGCCTCATTTTTAACCCTTAGTTTATTCAGCCTACCCACTAACAAGTTCTCAATGAATCTGACTTGAGCATGGAGCAGTCTTTCTTACAGTGGATCCTTGTCTATAATAATAAAAGTGTAATATGCTAA
>NW_006339828.1:0-410 GCF_000327345.1 Myotis davidii
GCAACCTCTCAGAAGAATATATTAAGTATAAATTTTTGTGACCTTGGATTAGGCAATGTTTATTAGATATGACGCCCAAAGCACAAGCTAGCAAAGGAAAAACGTAGATACATTGGACTTCATAAAAATTAAAAACCTTGTTTTTCAAAGGAAAAAATCAAGACAGTGAAAAGGCAATGCAAAGAATGGGATGAAACATTTGCAAGTGATATATCTGATAAGGCTCTAGTATCCAGAATATATGGCTATGAAAATGCAACAATATAAAAACAAATAATCCAGTTAAAAATTGGCAAAGGAACTAAATAGACATTTATCCAAAGATATAAAAGTATCCAATAAACGCATGAGAAGAAGCTCAACATACCATTCTTAAGGGGAAATGCAAAGCAAAACCACAATGAGATACC
>NW_006339829.1:0-410 GCF_000327345.1 Myotis davidii
CTTTGTAACAGGAGTTAGGTCTGTCTTATTAACATACACCTGTACACACATCTGTGCACCACTTATAAACTGGTACCTTGAATGTTAACCACATAGAGTATTAACAAATCCACAATGAGTAAGGAATCAATAATTTCATCAGGCCAAAATCCAGCATCCCCCCCAAATGCTAAATGTTTGAAATATGCAGATAATCCTCTCAAAAAGGCATAAAGCACTAAGTCATTTATATAGCTATGTGGTCACTTAAACTTTTGGGGGACAGGGTAAGTGGACAAATGAATAAATTAAGCATAAACATTTTTAATACTCAAAATCACTGATCATTGAACAACTTGAAGACATAAAAATGTATCTTACTCAAACTTTTACTTTTAGAATTTCTAATTTCTCAGTAATTTGATGAAAAC
>NW_006339830.1:0-410 GCF_000327345.1 Myotis davidii
ATTATAAAGTCAGTATTTATTAACATACAGTTCTCTCATATATTATGGAGAGAGAGACACACACAGAGAGAGAGACATTAAACACAAATAGACACAGAAATAGATATAGATACTAATACCACTTATTAGTTGATGTGAAGCTTTGAGCTTCCAGAAAACAAGGATAATTATTTTTGGGTTCCTACTTGAAGCTATCAAACACTAAAGCCAAACAAAAGGTTGATAGAGCGAATGGGAATCTGACGTAAAGCGGATGCCGAGGGCAGTGCTTCCTGTGCAATAGCTAAACAAGTATCTCCACTCTGGAACCATGAGCCGTCTTTTTCAATATTCATAACTATAACCTAGTCATTTCCACAACCTACGTCTCATTACTGATGTCAAGTTCTCTGCTAATTCTGAGAGCTGTA
>NW_006339831.1:0-410 GCF_000327345.1 Myotis davidii
AAAAGAAAAAAAAGAAATCTACACCCTTGACTCCTTACAAAATGATTAAAAAAAAAAAAAGCAGCGTGGACCACCGAGGCTGCCGCGTGGGGCGGGCCTTACCGCTCTGATTCTCCGTCGTGTCGGCTTCGTGGATCTGATTGTCAAACCACATGTGGGCCACCGTCATGCGGTTCTGCGTCAGGGTCCCGGTCTTATCGGAGCAGATGGTGGACGTGGACCCCAGAGTCTCCACGGCTTCCAGGTTCTTCACTAAGCAGTTTTTCCGGGCCATGCGCTTGGCAGTCAGGGTCAGACACACCTGCAAGGCATCAGGAACCCGATTACTTTGGCCTCAACCGCGTTGAATTCTAAAACGGTGGCTGCACCCTAACGCAGAACTGTGTCTAAGATTAGCTCTCCAACCTTCC
>NW_006339832.1:0-410 GCF_000327345.1 Myotis davidii
CAAAGAAGACAGAGGGAAGCAAGGCCGAGGGCTTGAGGCTCATCTGGGACAAGGGCCTGTCACAAAGACGGAAAAGGCATCTTGCTGCCAGTGACAGGACCCGTGGTGGTGGGGAGGTTCCAACAAAGCAAAGTTAAAGGGAAAACAAGCTGAACTCGCCCTTGCTCAAGGTCCCTCCAGCCCACTTACCCTTGTACATTTCCTCGTCCAGCTCAATCTCAAGGGCAGCAGCCGCCTGCTCAATCCAGGAGTTGTGCAGACAAGCCTGGAAGTTCCGATACTCGGCTTTCTCAACCTGCCGAGCTAACTGGACTCGCTCCTGGGGGAAAGGAACAAAAAGTGCTCATCTGACAAAGGGTTCAGGCCTCTGGGAAGCAAAATCTGTTTAAGTTTGTTTAAAAATGCTCTTG
>NW_006339833.1:0-410 GCF_000327345.1 Myotis davidii
GGGCCAGAGCAGTGGCCCCCTGGCCCCGGAGGGAGGAGGCGCTGGACCAGGTGAGGTTGGTGGCGATGGTGTTGGGTGGGGGGACCCAAGAGAGCAGGATGCGGTAGGGGTGGGTCTCCTGCACCAGGAGCTCTAGCCCCCATCCCTTGTCCCTGCCTAGCTTCAGGGGAGCCCGGCCCACCACCACACTGACGGTCTTGGTATCCGCTCCCACCAGGTTCTGGGCCACACAGGTGTACAGCCCCGCCTCTGCCACCATCACTCTCCGCAGCTCCAGGGTCCCCTCGGGGTACACCCGCTGTCTCTTGCCTGCACGGTCCGCTGTCAGTCGAACCCCAGCCGGAGTGACCCAGGGCAGGAGGAAGAGATTGGGCCTGAGAAGCTTCCAGGAGACTCGGGAAAGGGGTGTG
>NW_006339834.1:0-410 GCF_000327345.1 Myotis davidii
ACTCGTAAGTCAAGGCCCCACTGTATTTCTCTCCACCATTTACTTCCATGGCAGCTTCTCCTTTCATTATCTTTGCCAAGAAACACTCTTGTAAATGTGCTTCATGAGTGACGCACACATCCTGTGCCTGCACCTTACTTGCAGGGGGTCTTAGGAAAGTAGGTTCCAGGGCTCTACTTTAGGGAAGCAAGAATCTAACAAAGAAAATATCCCTGAGAGGAATGATCAAAAGTTGTTGGGAAATATAAGAGAAATGTTTACTAGAGTCTTCCCTTTAGATGTTTCAATTAAATTCTTAATTATAGTCAGATACTTTGCCTTTCAAGCTTAAACTAGTAATAACAACACAATGCATGTGCCTTAAATAATACAACTATCACTTATACAAGTAAAATTTTCCTTTTTTTTTT
>NW_006339835.1:0-410 GCF_000327345.1 Myotis davidii
GTCCTGTCCTCAATAGCCCGACACAGCTCCTATAGACTAACACCTATGGCTGATTTCAGAGAGTCAATCCATCTCATATTTGGTCTTCTTCTGTTCCTGTTGCCTTCTATTTTACCCAGTGTTATTGTCTTTTCCAAAGAACCCTGCCTCCTCATGATATGCCTAGAAGTATGACAGCTATAGTTTCATCATTTTTGCCTCCAACTATGTTTCAGGCTTAATTTGCTCTAGGACCTACTTGTTCATAGTTCTGGTAGTCCAGGGGATGAGTAGCGCTCTTTTCCAACACAATATTTCAAACGACACCCCCTCCCCATCCTCATTAGCCTTCTTCACTGTCAACTTTCACATCTGTCCATAGTCATTGGGAATATGATGTGTGGATGAGCTTAGCCTTGGTCTCTAATGAC
>NW_006339836.1:0-410 GCF_000327345.1 Myotis davidii
CTACTTTCTGTCTCTATGGATTTGCCTATTCTAAACATTTCATATAAACTGAATCATACAGCATGTGGCCTTTTGTGTCTGGCTGCTTTCATTTGGCATGTTTTCAATGTTTATCTGTGTTGTATCATGTATTAATAATATAGTAGTTCCTTTTTATGACAGAATGACATTTCATTATAGAGGGATACAACACTGACTTGTCCATACATCAGATGATGGACATCTTGGTTGTTTCACTTTTCGGCTATAATGAATAGTGCTGCTATGAGCATTCATAAACAGTTTTGGGTTTTTTTTATATAGAAACATAGATTCTGTTTTCAGTTCTCTTGGGCACATACCTAGGAGTAGAATTGCTGGCTTATTTGTTAACTCTATTTAACTTTTTGAGGAACTGCCCAACTGTTTTC
>NW_006339837.1:0-410 GCF_000327345.1 Myotis davidii
GGGAGGACAGGTCAGGAACCTACTATTTACATTCCTCTCCCCACCCAATTCTGCCCTCGCGTGAGCCTGTCACTAGCTGCCTCTGGTTTGGATAGATTTCTGGTCACCTCTGGTGGTGGATGAGTGAGGCTGCAGATGAGACCAAGCTCCCTCCAAAACAGCTAAGGGGTTACCAAGTAGTCACCCCTCCGATAGCATCAAGACCAAAGCAGATGGTTTCAGTGTCATCTTTATCCAAGAAAAAGAGCCAGGCCCTCTTCTTTTGGAGAAAGTGATATGTCTTTGTCTAATAAAGACTGTAGGTCTCATAACCGGTCCTGTTCCCCTCTTCGCTTGGCTTTCTGTAAGCTCAGACATGAATTTGCTTCCCACCTTGAAAATGTTAGTGCAGCTTTTGTGCCAGGCACATC
>NW_006339838.1:0-410 GCF_000327345.1 Myotis davidii
AAAAAAAATCATCTAATATTTTGGGTCAATGTAGTTTGGTGGTGTGGTCTTGCCTAGGATTTGAGAGACATAAGATTGAGTTGGCTGGTTGTCAACCCCCTGGGGTATTATTAACACAGGGCAACAAACCTGTACTTGTTAATTGTGTGTGATTTTCTAAAAAGAGAATAGTGGACTAGCTGGGCTGTGGACTTTGTAGTCTGGATTTCCTTTCTAGTAAGAGTAGTTTGTCAAAATTAAACACTGACAGATTTTTCTACCTGAAACTAGGTCATGGGCCTAGTTTTAGAATTTTTCAAATGTAGTCTGATTCTTCAAACTCACTCAGTTCCTGTTGCATTGTGCTTCATTGCTAGGAAGGACACTAGAAATCATGGAATTATTTGCTGAAAGGACTATTTCAAGATCAA
>NW_006339839.1:0-410 GCF_000327345.1 Myotis davidii
GCATCCAATTTCTTTGTCACAGCCTTAAAATTAGAAAAACATTTGAAGGACATCAGACCAACATCTAAATAAATAGAGATTTCTTTTCTACATCATAGACAAATAATTCTTAATTTTCCATTTGAAAAATATCAATATTAAAGAGCTCACTACTTCAAACATTAGTCTTTGGAACTTTGTAGTTGAGAATATCAGAAAGAGACAGCACATGAAAAATTTAAAGAATTTTAATGATAGTTATAAATATATGGGTAAGGTTAACAGAATTATTAAGAAAAGGTGAGACAGCCAATAATGAATAAGAGCAGATAACTTTTGCTATCTCTAGGTCTGAAGGGTCAGATATCCTCCTCATTCTTACTCTTAGAAAAGTCCCATCATGCCCTTGGTTAAAACCCTTGAGTTTTTTT
>NW_006339840.1:0-410 GCF_000327345.1 Myotis davidii
AACACATATCTGGGCAAATAAATTGACAAAAAAAGAATTAACCATCATAACATCCGATTTTTGATAGGGTAGTGGGGGGAAATACCATTTCTAAAGAAAATAATTTTTAAACCATGCACTTTATCACTGAAATAGGATAACAAAAATATTTTCCCAGTTTTATTGAGGGATAATTGACATACAACTTTATATAACTTTTTGTAATTTAAGGTGTATAACATAGTGAATATATACAAAACAAAAAAAGTTTCATTAACCATATCCATCACATAATGTCCTCAAGGTTCATCCATGTGGTAGAAGCTGTCGGCCTTTTCAAGGCTGAGTAATCTTCCATCATGTGAATGGACCACGGTGTGTTTATCCATCATCCATTGATGGACTCAGGTTGTTTACCCCTTTTGGTGACT
>NW_006339841.1:0-410 GCF_000327345.1 Myotis davidii
AAGGGGTTGCGACCCACAGGTGGAGAACCACTGCCCTAGCAGTTATATTGCTGATTAATGATCAGATAAATTCAGGAGTTTTATATTTATTGCAAATTTATTTCAATCCTCATTCAGGCACCCAGTGACTGAATACTCCATGGATCTGTAAAGACACCTCTGTTCTTTATTGATATTTTTGACAACTGGATTCTCCATTTATCACCTTTTTTCTACTCCCATTGATCATTTGCTCTTCTGTCCAATTAATTGTACACACATATAAACACATAAATGTTTACATATCAATCTATATGTTATCATTGCAGAACATGCATGAAGATAATAACTGCAAATTTTTCACAATCACTCAAAGTCCCTAGTTTACATTAAGGTTTACTCTTAGTGTTGTACATTCTATGGGTTTGGAC
>NW_006339842.1:0-410 GCF_000327345.1 Myotis davidii
ATCCATTGCTCAGGGTCTGCTGGTCAGCCCTGGAACCTTGCATGATCAATCTAAATGATGATGAGTGACAATAAAGTGCTTTATGAGTCAGTTTTCTGTGAGCTGGAGGTCAGGAAGTGTTAGAAGGAGCGGTGGTCAGCATTGGGCAGATACTACTGGTAGAAGGCCCCACCGTAACAACTCATGCTCCTTCATTAACCTCAATGAATAGGGAGGGAGTTTGGCTCGGCTCTGCCAGTGTCCTGGTAACCTGGAATTGGAGATGGGATTAGTTGGCGAGGGCTGCTGTAACAAATACCACGGACTGGGGCCTTAAACAGCGGACATATACTCCCTCATAATTCTGCAGGCTAGAAATCTGAGCACAAAGTGATGGCACGGTTGGATTTTCCTGAGGCCTCTCTCCTTGG
>NW_006339843.1:0-410 GCF_000327345.1 Myotis davidii
TTGAGAGATTGAATTTCCATATGCAAAACAGAATCAAAACCCATAGCTCACACTCTATACAATTCACTCAACATGAGGCAAATACCTAAATATTTTTATGTGAACTTAGGGAGTTCCCCCAGGACATGCTGTGTCATGGAGTCAGAGAATTTCAGAGCAGGAAGTCAGGAGCATGTAGAGGATAAATGAGGTGAAGTGGTTTTAGGTTGCATCCTCCAAAACTAGTCGAAGTCAGTGCAGAGTTGGTTGCTGCACCTGTGGCTGGAAGAAGAGATGAGGCCGAGAGAATTAAAAATGACACGCAAGAAGTGTTTCATATAGTTCTCAAGAGAAAAGTGCTTATAACAATGGTTTCATTGATTGAGAAGGTGAGCCTACCAACTGGACATTTTGAAGTTCTTATGTGAACC
>NW_006339844.1:0-410 GCF_000327345.1 Myotis davidii
ATAAGGTATCGGGGTAGTTAAGAGGAGGTATAAATATTTGGGATCAAGGAAATGGCCCCTGGGAAGTAAAGTATGAAGATTGTTTCCAAGGTTTATGAGTTTCTGACATGCATGTTGGCGTTTAGTCTGGGTTTGAGGCTGCACAGGATACTTTGGATTTCTCTTAATCAGTTGGTCTGTCTGTTTAGATATCTAGGGGCTGTTTAGTCCATTTTGTGTTCATAACAAGGTAGTCTG
Source organism: Myotis davidii (assembly GCF_000327345.1). Lineage (NCBI taxonomy): Eukaryota > Metazoa > Chordata > Mammalia > Chiroptera > Vespertilionidae > Myotis > Myotis davidii. The sequence continues at coordinate 238 of NW_006339844.1, forward strand.
AAATCCTTAGGTCAGTTCTTGGAAGTCTTTGAACTTGAGCTGTAGGCCCTTGAGTGTTTGTTGTGCCAGTTTGGAGGCCTCCATCAGTGACCAGAGTTTAGGACTTAGAGTAGTTGGTGGAGACACCATTTGTGTGTATTGGGGCCAAAAGAGAATAAAGGGACAGTATGGAG
>NW_006339845.1:0-410 GCF_000327345.1 Myotis davidii
AAACCTAGAGATGGATGTTCACATTCACCCGTGGTAATTCTGCAGAAAACTAGCTCCATTCCACGGTATCAGGGTCCGTTTATTGTAAGACGTTTATTGTGAGTTTTGTTCTGAGGGTTTCTGGACTTAAAGTCCACAAGCACAGAATGCAGAGGGGTCTGTGAACTTGGAAGGAAGGTAATTATGCCTTATTTGCATTGTCTGTATCTGAAATTTAGCTTTTTCTTTTATTATAAATGCAAATTACATTTATAATGTGATTCTGTCACCAATAAAATCCTGTATTTTTATGTGGGGAAGCACAGGACTTAGTTGGAAAGTTGGTAAGGAGGATTCTCCAAAAGGTGGGAGGCCTCTAGGGGGACCTTGCCGAAGATGGCAGACCCTACCTTGACTTTTCCAAACAAGTC
>NW_006339846.1:0-410 GCF_000327345.1 Myotis davidii
TTTGTTGAAGAGACTGTTCTTTCCTCCACTTAATGGTCTTAGCACCCTTGTCAAAATGGTCATAGATGTATGGGTTTTACCTCACAAAATATTTTTAAACACACTGTACTGGACAGAAAGACCCTAAGAACACTACCCTCTGGGTGTCTCTGTTGGGTGAAGCTCCCTTGAGTGTCTTCTAATTGCTAAGCCCAGCAATGAATAAGGCCAATCCTTGCCCTTACAGACCTCTGATGGTGATGGAATCAGTCACACAGACAGATCTTCTCAATCACATGTGGAGATATCACAGTGGAGATGAACATAGGGCACTGCAAGGTTCTAGCCAATAGACACTTAGCTCAGCCTGGGGGTCCAGGAAGTCTTCCAGGAGGAGGAGTGGGTACCTGAGCAGAATCTCAAAGGAGCAG
>NW_006339847.1:0-410 GCF_000327345.1 Myotis davidii
TCTATCCACTGAGCCAAACTGGTTAGGGTGACTGTTTGCTTTTTTAAGAGTTTATTTGTTGGGAAATAATAGCATATGCTTGGGAGCAAGATCCCAAATATCCCCTGATTTGAACAAGTTTCATCTCAAAGGTATTTGAAGGTAATTTATTCCAAGTGTGGTATAGAACAGCAATTATCCTAAAAATTCAATTTATAACAAACTTTTTAGAGTTTTTTTAAAAGCAATGTTTATTGACCTCATTATCACCTGCCTTAGATCTCCACTGTCTCATACCACATGTTGAGTCCCTATAAAAAGCTCTGGAATTCAACCTTGATGAGTCTTGGCTGTCCTGAAATAATAGCTTTTTACATAAATGTTTTCATCAGTTAAGAGGAAATCAAATACAGTGGGGCCTTGACTTATGA
>NW_006339848.1:0-410 GCF_000327345.1 Myotis davidii
CTATCCACTGAGCCAAACTGGTTAGGGCCAGGGCTATTCTTGAATGTCCCTGTACACATGCACAAGAGTTTTTTTAGTTCCAGAGGTGGTAAACTTTTATATGTCATGGCTTCCTTTGTCAATTTTCTAAAATTTTAACATAGAATGAAAGCAAATCATCTCTTTCTGTGTATTAGTTGAGTATTTTTGATAGGAAACAGGGGAAGGCATTATAGCATTCTTTCCTCAATTGTCTTGTGACACACTTTATTGTACATATGCACTTACGGAATTTATGACATTAAAGAGCTACCCATTGGAAGCAACTTAATGACATTGATAGACCTTGTCAACCCAAAGCTTTAATTCAGGATAATTGGGGATGAATGAGCTTCATTTGAAGGTGGGATTAGTTCCAAATGTCAGATTTC
>NW_006339849.1:0-410 GCF_000327345.1 Myotis davidii
AAAAAAAAAAGAAATCAGAAGACTAATTGCTTCTTGACCCCGTCCTCAGAAACCACACAGAATTTATGTCTGTGAATTATATAGGTCAAAGCAAATCCCACAGTCAATGAACAGGGAAATAGTAATCAACCTGTAATGAGAGGAGCTGCAAATAATTTATGGTCATTTGAATCTTCCGCTCAAATAATTCTGAAGATGACTCTGAGTGTATTATGGAAATAAATGTGTGCTAATTAACTAGACAAAGGGAATGATTAGAGAAAGAGTATTCTAGTCAGAATATAATACTAAGCATATGCTATGTATATACAAAGTACAGTTACTGGGGAGAATAAATGGCAGCTGAATATGCCGACCTTGCGTGCATCTCCTCTCAAGGCCAGACTAGAAATACAACTAAATTGGAGAAC
>NW_006339850.1:0-410 GCF_000327345.1 Myotis davidii
CTGGGAGGAGGACAGTGCAGGAACCAGGTGGAGAATGTCAGGCAGAGGGCCTAGCTGAAGCAAAGGCCTGCGGTAGAGCCAGGAGAAGGCCCGCTGCCTGAGCAGAGCAGGTGGCCTAGTGGGCGGACACCTTGTGGAGGGTCCGTGGGGCTCTTGGTGCATTGTGGGCAACGGAGGGTCCTGCCCCAGTTCACAGGCTGAGATTGTTACTTTTGTCGTTTCTGCTGCATCATGCCTGTGTTGTCTGAAGTGTCCAGAGGCACATAATGCCTTTTTGCAGAGAGCAAGGGGAGCGCCTGAACCCCCAGGAGGCGCCCACAGCCTCTGCTGAAGGGCCCAGTCCTCGGTCCCACCCTGACCCTCTGGGGTCCGGCTAGGAGCCCAGACACTGCAGGGAGAGGATTGCCATA
>NW_006339851.1:0-410 GCF_000327345.1 Myotis davidii
ATCTCTTAGCCAGAGGAATAAAACTGGCAATTATTACAGACACACTTGCTTAAGACCTGGTCTTTTCATGGGGAAAACATTTGCCTCAGAGGGCAGCTGTGGAGAAGAAAGGAGTTGTGCCTGGTGGGCTCATGTTCCCAGCTGTGTAGGACCCCAACCCACCACAGAACATAGTAATTTGAGGGAGGGCCCTGGCATGACTCAACCCCTGATCCAGAACAAGTGCAACAGGCAGGGAGGTAGGAGTTTCCATGCCAGTCCTGTGCCAGTGAGCTCCACCCCTGTCTCCCTTGGGTGCTGCCAAGTCTGCTGGGTCCTTTGCTGTCTGCTGGCCCCACTGCCGATGGGGCACTGGAGCTGAGTGCCAAATCCCCACTGAGTTACCTGGAGTCCCCAGTGGGTTGAACTCC
>NW_006339852.1:0-410 GCF_000327345.1 Myotis davidii
AAGGGGTCACAACCCACAGGTTGAGAACCGCTAATCTAGATTGTGTTTTTCCAGTTGTGAGGCAAATTTAGGAAATTTTATCAAATCACCGATAAAGCAGGAATAAACCTTATGGAGATCTTCTCCAGGGGTTCTTACACAGGCATCCAAGAACCCCCTAAAGCCCATATATGGTTTTCAGGAATGTTATACAATCCCAGTTGTTTTTATATTTGGTGTATGTATTATATTTTATATTTCATATGTGTCACTTCTAACAGATCTAAAACATGTTAAAAATCACATATCCACTCCAACTTTCTCATTTCAAATATTTCTATTAGTATGCTACCAATATTAGCACTATATTGAATATTTACCACATGTCTCATGTAGGGGCTTTACCTATATTATCTCATTTAATCCTCACA
>NW_006339853.1:0-410 GCF_000327345.1 Myotis davidii
CTGGTGCATGGGGGATGCTTCAACCAACTAAGCCACCAGGCCAAGGCAATGCCACAAGTATCTTTGAGCTTCTCTCATATACTAAGTTCCACCCTAAGTGGATTTTGTAGTCTGAATATAGTCAACTCTCCACTTGGAATAAGAAATCTGCCTACGAAACTTACTTGCTGTGTAATGAATCTTCATACAGCCATCCAGTGTTCCCATTTTTCTCTATAAAACAATGGTTACTTTGTTGTGAATATCAAGTGAGACCTACAACTATGAAATAGTTTGTTAAACATTTCTTAATTTTGAAATATAATAAAATATTTGGAAAGCTATTTTTCAGTGCAACTTAGAGTCTCATGATCTGCCAGTGTTACATTATCACAACCCTATCAACAATAACAATAAAAAGGGTATTAAAG
>NW_006339854.1:0-410 GCF_000327345.1 Myotis davidii
GACAGTTAGCATATTAGGCTTTTATTATATAGTATACTTTTCTATCTATCATCTATCTGCATTTCCTTACTTTCTAGAATTACACAATGCTTTAGTCTTATTTTCCATTTCCCTGACCAGTCCTAACATAAACCATTACTCTAAAAAGCCCAGGTCCCTTTAATTAGGGAATTGTATTTAGAAACCAAGTTCTCAATATTAGGTATACTCATTGCTATTAGGATGTCACTGTTTATGGGCCTTCTCGGCAGACAGAACTAGGAAATATGTATTTGTATACTAATTATGCACACACATATATATTTGTTTCTGTATTTATCTTTCTGTACATCTATTAAAATAAACACAAGTTTATGTTATAATTTCCAATTCCAATCCAAGACCACAAGGTTCATTCTAGTCTTCCCCCC
>NW_006339855.1:0-410 GCF_000327345.1 Myotis davidii
GTGTGTGTGTGTGTGTGTGTGTGTGTTAGGAGGTTTCAGAGCCAGACATGAGCCATATTTCCAGGGGGCGATGTTGAAGGTACCTTGTTGGAGGTATGATGCTCCCACCAGGATAAAAGCCAGGGGAAATATACAAACTATTCGGCACAAACACTCTGATAGACCTCAAGTTTTCGTAAGCATCTCTGAGTCCTCCTCCCATGGTTGTTCTTGGCATATGGTGGGCGCTGAAAAATGGCAGCTGTTACAGATGTGTGGAGAGTGTGAAATGCCCAAAACGTAAACAAGCGATTTGAAAAAGAAAAGGGAATGGGAATGTTAATCTGCAAACTGAAGACTCAAACCCATATTGTCTGACATTTTTCTCATTCTACCACAGGTCCTTGGCACTGGGCAGTCCAATAACCAAA
>NW_006339856.1:0-410 GCF_000327345.1 Myotis davidii
CGGGCTTACCAGAGACTCTAGACCACCACTGTCTAGTAGATCTTTCCATGATGATGGAAATGTTCTAAATCTGTGCTGTCCAACACTGGATATATACTGACCACCTGAAATATGGAACTGACTTAAGGAACTGAAATTTCAATTCTTTTAAATTCAAATTTCATTTACTTTTAATTATTTTAAATTAAATATCTATCCAGTGTTTTGGACAGTACAGATACCAACATTGTCATGGCAGTTCCCCCAAGTAATTAGAGATAGTTATTCAAATGGGTCAAGTTGATTCAAAGGGTGTTTTCTCATCAACTTGACCACCAAAAATATAGGGTCAAAGATGGGAGCCAGGTTACTTGGATTTAAATCTCAGCTTTACAAGCCTTGTTGCATTGGACAAGATGTTTAACCTCTCT
>NW_006339857.1:0-410 GCF_000327345.1 Myotis davidii
GGCCAACACTCAATCCACTGAGCCAATCTGGCCAGGACTAAAAATGTGTAACCTTTGGCCGACATCTCTCCTGCCTACCTCAGCCCTGGGAATAACCGTTCTACTGGCTATTTCTCTGACTTCAGCTTTTTAAAATTTCACATATATGTGAGACCATGCAGGGTTTATCATTCTCTGTCTGTTTTGTTTCACTTAGCAGAAAGCCCTCAAGATGTATCTATGATGTCACAGATTACAGACTTCCTTCTTGTTTATGGCTGAGTAATGTAACACATTTTCTTCATTTGGACAGTTAGGCTGTTTCCATGTTCTGGTTTCTGTGAATAAAGCTACAATTGAACATGGACGAGCAATTATGTCTTTAAGGCAGTGATTTTATTTCTTTTGGATAAATGCCCAGAAGTAGAATT
>NW_006339858.1:0-410 GCF_000327345.1 Myotis davidii
TCTATAGGTCATGGACCCGATGTGAGGAACCTAGCAGCTACTAAGTAAATCAGTTCTAATTATACCTCCACCAATATTGACAATGTATTAAAAATTGGTTGAAGGCACTAGAAACAAAGCAGGAATACGATTCTTACAGAAACAAGTGCACTAAGTAAATGCCACATTCACTTGGCTTTTCCTCTGAGGGCACCCTTGAGGTCCTCTTCCATTCACACAGCATGGAGAACACAGTTCAAGGAGAAAGACACGGTCTCAGTGGACAGAGATGTGGAGCTATGGTAGGAAGTGGAAATGGGGGTCAGGGTGTCTTCAAGGAGAGGAAATCCAAAAGGAAGGGGGGATTTTCACCTGCATGGAAGTTCCTCTTTAATCCTTGGCTGAGTAGTAAATGGCACCTATGCAGGTCA
>NW_006339859.1:0-410 GCF_000327345.1 Myotis davidii
ATAGCAAATAGAATATGCAATATGATAGCAATAAAGGTTCCTGGTGATTTCATGTATTGGAAAGAGTTTAAGATATTGGCGCATATTTGTGGTCTCAGGGGAAGAATAGGGTGGCAGAGATTGACAGATCAAGGGCATAGTGGGAACACTGGCCTTAGAACACTTAATCTATAAGCACTTCTCTCTCCAAGAAAGGAGTTAGCTGAGGACAATGATACATTTTGTGTTGGGACTTGCATTGGGACAAAGTAGAAATAGATCCCGTCTGGAAACTTTAATCTCAACAAAGTAAGTCACCTTCTGGGAGTGAACCGGGGGCCTGGGAGAGGTCATATCTGAAGAGGCAAAGGCAATTTTTTCTTCTAATAGAACTTCATGCTTTATAGTTCCAATAATAAAGGAATTTTAAA
>NW_006339860.1:0-410 GCF_000327345.1 Myotis davidii
ACAATTACTTTTAGACCATTTTCATGGCACCAAAAAGAAATTCCATATCCATCAGCAAACATTCTTCATTTCCCCCTCAAGCCTCCCTGCCAGCTCCAAAAAATCACTATTCTATTTCTGTCTCTACAGATTCACCTATTCTGGACATTTAATAAAAATGGAGTCATATAACATAGCCTTTATGACTGGCTTTTTACATTGACCACACTGTTTTAAAGGTTCAATCATGGGTGGCATATTGTAACAATACTTTATTTGTTTATATGACTGAATACTATTCATTGAATGGACTTACCACATTTTGTTTATCCATTCATTAGTTGATAGTTATCTGAGTTGTTGCTACTTTTTGAGTATTATAATGTTCCTATGGAAATTTGTATACAGGTTTTTATGTGTATATTTTCTAA
>NW_006339861.1:0-410 GCF_000327345.1 Myotis davidii
AGTGGATGCCTGAAACCACAGGTAGTACCAAACCTTATCTATTCCTTGATTTTTCCTACACATAGACACCTGTTCACTTAAAGGAAGCACTTATGACTTCTCTTTGGCATATCCAAATTGCCAGCTCTCACACTTGGGGCTAGTATTAAGTAAAATAAGAGCTACTTGAACACAGGTATTGTCATACCAGTGCAGCCTATCTGGTAGCCCAGACAACTACTAAGTAACTAGTGAGCATGGAGTACACAGTCTAGATATGCTGACCAAAAGGGTGATGCATGTCCTGGGTGGATGGAGAGAGATGACAGGTTTCATCACTGCTACTCAGAACAGCACACTATTTAACATTTATAAATGTTTTATCTCTGGATTTATTTTATTTAATATTTATGGACTACAGTTCACCATGG
>NW_006339862.1:0-410 GCF_000327345.1 Myotis davidii
AATCAGAAAGAAACATCCATTTGAGAGAATGACATCCATTGGTTACCTCCCCCAGGTGCCCAGACAGGGGCCTGGAATTGAGCCTGCAACCAAGGTACATGCCCAATATTGGGATGGAACCCAGGACCTTCAGTCCATGGGCCTACCTCTATCCACTGAGACAAACCCAGTAGGGCACTTCTATTTCTTAATTTAGGTAAGTATTTAATTCTTTTAAGCCAATTAATTATTACAACCTAATAATATCATCTGGAGACAGAAAGTACACCATATATAAACACAGATATCACCAACAGAGCATACACATAAACAGAATTACAAATAATTGTAGAGAAGACAAGCTTTTCATTTGCCCACGATAACTTTTAAGGAACCTGGAGATGGGAGGGGGGAGTATCAGGCATGAAGAC
>NW_006339863.1:0-410 GCF_000327345.1 Myotis davidii
TAATCACATGTGCAAAGTCCTTTTTGCTACATAAGCTACCATTTTCATAGGTTCTGAGGATTAGGATTTGAACATCCTTGTTCTACATTGCTAGTAGCTGTGTTTCTACTTTTGCAATCTCTGACTTGTTTTACTGTAGTTGTTCTAACATGTTGACGTCCCCAAGGTTTGGCTCAAAATGTGCTTTTAGTCTATAAATGTCCACAGAACAATACTATGAACATGAATTATATACAATTTAGACACAAATGACTTCCCCAGAAGTATCTTTACCCTATAAATTCTGCTGAGCTCCAAACCCATTATGTTACTAGACATTTATATTGCCTCAAAAACGTACCTATTTATAATCAAGTTCATCATCTTTCTCACAAACCTGCTCCTTTTCCCTATGTAGAGGAATGGTCTTC
>NW_006339864.1:0-410 GCF_000327345.1 Myotis davidii
AGGTATCTCATTTTGACTTTTATTTGCTTTCCCTAATGAGTAGTGATGTTGAGGGTCTGTGCTTATGGCTTTTCATATACTATTTTTGGAGGGATGTTTTTCAAATTCTTTGCCCATTTTAATAACCTAATCATTTGATTTTTTGTTCTTGAGTTGTAGCTATATAATATTTTGGGTATTAATCTCTTACTAGACATAAGATTTGGAAACATTTTTACTCGTTCTGTGGGTTGCCTTTTCACTTTGCTTATAGTGTCCTTTGATGCACAAACATTTTCAATTTTGATGAAGTCTAATTTATCTATTTTTTGTTGTTGCCTGTGTTTTTAGTGTCATATCCAAGAAATCATTACCGAATCCAATGTTATGAAGGTTCTGTGTTTTCTTCTAAGAGTTTTATAGTTTTAACT
>NW_006339865.1:0-410 GCF_000327345.1 Myotis davidii
AAGAGATTAGCCAAAGAACATATATGCATATATTCTTAGCCCAAGGACACAGACAACACTGTTGTGAAGCCCAGGGTTGAAGGTGGGGGCTGGATGGAGGGGGGCAAAGGGAGGGGAAAAGGGGGACAATATTCCTAATATTGTCAATGATTAAAAAATGAATCCATCTGAGCTCAACCATTGGAAAACAATTATTATAAAAGTTTCTTCATATTCTTACTTTGAGTTCACATCTAGAAATTATTGATGTTGGACTAAATAATCTCTTCCGAATTTACAAATTTATTATTCTTACCTATCATTGTCACCCAGTTACTTAACCCAGAAACCTGAGACTCCTTATTTCTCAATCCTCACATCCAAATACCCAATTCATGACCCAGATAGGTAGATTTTACTACCTAAATACC
>NW_006339866.1:0-410 GCF_000327345.1 Myotis davidii
TCTAAGAAACTGCTTGCAGCTTAAGTTCCGCGCTCTCGCTCCCGCTCTCGGTGAAACAGAGAGGGAAGCAACTTTTGTGAGGCACCTGTCATCTCCACTCAGGCTCAGCAGTGAGGCCCTTCCAGCTCCTCACACTGTGGGGGGTGACTGTTTTTTCCTCCCCAGGCTCGTGGGTGACATTCTGCTGTGCACCGGATTCCTCTCCTACCTCGGGCCTTTCAATCAGATATTTAGGAACTATCTGCTCAAAGAGCTGTGGGAGCTGGAGCTGAGGGCGCGGAAGATTCCTTTCAGTGAAAACCTGAATCTCATTTCAATGCTGGTGGATCCTCCCACAGTGAGTGTTTCTGTCCTCATCACATTATTTGAATTTCAGTCTCATTTTATTTCTTACTAAGAAATCAAGGTAC
>NW_006339867.1:0-410 GCF_000327345.1 Myotis davidii
CTTGCTCTGTGTCGTCCTCCTGCGCAAACCTCGTGCCCTATCTGGACTTCTGCCCCTTCATCTACAACCCCTGTCATCTGAGCTGGGTCACAACATTCTGATTTGAAATAAAAATGAACAGATTGCAGGGTCTCCCCAATTCTCACATCCGCCTTACAGCAAGACAGCCTCCCAGGAAACTGTTCCCCACGTCTGCCTTCTGAGGGAAAAGGGAAAAACAGGGATCTACACCCCGTGTCCTGCCACCTACAGACAGATGTTAATCCAAACGATTCCAGGGAAGTCTGAGTATAAAGTGTATGAACGGCCGCATCTTGCAATGTTTGCTTATTTAGGAGGCAGACAAGGGAGTGGATGAATGAGGCAGACCTTGGTTTTATTTTTCTCTTTTTTAAAAATATATTTTTATT
>NW_006339868.1:0-410 GCF_000327345.1 Myotis davidii
TTGACCAGAATAGAACCTGGGACCCTTAAGTCCTAGGGGCCGAGACTCTATCCACTGAGCAAAACCAGCTAAGGCATGTTTCCCAATTTAAAGAAATTGCTTATACCTAATTTGAGGGCTCAACTAATATAGGATTTGGAATTTTAAAATTACTTGGAAATGAAGCAGATGACAGCTGTTGTGAACAACTAACTTAAGATTCCAAACTAGACCTGTATCACTTATATCTTCATATTTCCCTTATTTCGTTACTTTAACTCCTTCATATCTGATAAATAATATGAGGGCAAGCCCACACTTGAAGAGTTATTGTTTTCTTTTTTTCCCTTTAGTTTTTGACTGGGAAAGCAACTCAACATTGGACATCATCTTTTTGCTGCTGTTGTTAATCTTCACCTGAGGATATTTTT
>NW_006339869.1:0-410 GCF_000327345.1 Myotis davidii
AAAGGGCCAGGCAGGGACAACACAGAGAAAGGCAGGATGTCTGAGGATGGGGCAAATTAGGCACTGGGCACAGCTGCCCCTCTCCTCCAGCCCAGAGGACCGAGGAGGGATAATGACTCCATGGAACTCCATCTTCAAAGAGTGTAAACAAAGCCAGAAATCCAAATTCCTTGTGAAACATGCACATTTCTACACATGGCCAATGTAGAGAAAAGCCACAGAGTGCACCTCCTACTGACCGCACTGGATTCCTGGGAAGTGTAGCTTCCAAACCATCTGCACTCTCCAAAGAGCAGCAGCCCACTCTCACAAACACTGCCCTAGGCAGTTGGGGGAGACAGATGTTTCATTGCACTCCAGTAGCTACCAATGCAAACATGCATGCATGCACATGTTCATTCATCCACCTA
>NW_006339870.1:0-410 GCF_000327345.1 Myotis davidii
AGGGGATTGGCATCACAGAAGTCAAGGAAGGGGACTTTTTAGACTAAGAGATCGTCTGTGACCATAGGGAGGACAGTTTCAGTGGCATGGACCCAAGCTAACACAGTGCTTTCTGGAGCTGGCTATCATGCAAGGAAGTGGAGACATCAAATGTGGACAGCCTCCACTTGGGAAAAAAGCATAGAGAGAAGACTAACTATATCCTCCTAGCTAGAAGAGGATATACTAGTAGATTTTTTACTTGGGTAATTTTGAATGAGGTGGAGCATTAGTTGGGAAACACTGTTTGGTTTTATCCTCTTGTAGGGAGGTTTTGTCAATTACTTGGAACCTTTTTAAAAAAATAAATTAAAGATGACAGTATTGGAATACTCTCAGCAGTGGTCGGCAAACTCATTAGTCAGTAGAGC
>NW_006339871.1:0-410 GCF_000327345.1 Myotis davidii
CCACCTCCCATTCCCCATATTCCTTTACCTGGCTTTTTCCCCCAGGGCACTTAGCACTTTTTAATGTACTATAGAGTTTATTTCTGCTGTTTATCAGTTTGTCTCCCTTCTCTCTAGAATGTAAGACTCAGTGGGAGAAGGCATCTCTTCTCTATTTTTTGCACTGGTAATATTTCAAGTATCTAGATAGTGCCCATTACTTACTAGGCATGCATAAGCATTTGTTTGGGGGATAAATGAATGAATAGGCAGTTCTCAAAAGAAGAAAACCAAATGGCCAATAAACAGTTGAAAAGATCTTCAACCTCACTAGCAATCAGGTGAATTAAACAACAATGAAATACCATTTAATACCTTACAGATGGCCAAAATTTTTAAATATCTGACAGTATTCTTGGACCTTATTAAAT
>NW_006339872.1:0-410 GCF_000327345.1 Myotis davidii
AGTTTCCCCATTCCCCTTGCCCAGGAATTTTCCGAGTTCCTTATGATCCTGCCTCACCAGATACAATACTAGGTATTTTGTAGACATGAAAGAAGCCATAGGCATGAGTTTATGAGGGCTGAGCAGGGATGCTGAGGACAGACATTGTGGCTATCACTCATTCACAGAGTGGTTAGAAGTCAGATCCAACACAACGGCACATAACACCACATCCAAAAATGGTTATGATTAGGTATTATTATTGTCCCAAATTTATCGAGGAAAAATAAGAGGCTAAAGAAATTAAATAACTTGCTCAAGTTCATAAGTGGCAGTGCTGGGATTTAAACTTATATCTTACTTTGTTTTCTATTACACCACAAGAATCACTTTAAAACATCTGGAGACTGGAGGGATATAAAAAAAAAAAA
>NW_006339873.1:0-410 GCF_000327345.1 Myotis davidii
GGGTGCATATATTCTTTCTAATTGGTGTTTTGGCTCTCAGGATATATTCCTATAAGTGGGATTTGACACATCTTTTAAATGCTAGAAATCAGGATTTGAGCCTATATATATCTGGTTCAGAGCTTGGTAATTGACCCTACCAATGTGATATTAATAACTACCAGCACTTATTGAGCCGACAGTAAGTAGAATTTAGGCAACAGCATAGTCAATTACTATTATATCCATTTTGTGGATAAGGAAGTTGAACCTAATGGAAGTGAAGTGATTTGCCCAAAGGCACACAGTGGTGGAATTAGGAACCAGCCCAAGTTGGCCAGACTCCATAGCCTATGCTTTTTTCCATTGCCCATACAGCTGCTCATTTTGAGCCCATGCGAGCTCTTCTGGGGTTGGCCAAGGACAAAAAA
>NW_006339874.1:0-410 GCF_000327345.1 Myotis davidii
TTTAAAAAAAAATCAAAAAAGAATCATAGCAAGATATTTTAGAACAACATTTGCAAAACTCTGAGTTACTGGATAATCACTGTCAACTGATATCCATGCAAATAACAACATATTCACTATTTTTTTTTAACAATGAGGTTTAGAAAGGGACAGGGGATAATAATAGGCATCCAATTCTGAAATTGTCTTTTCAGTGCAGTCATTGACTTTTACAATACAAATACAAATCTCTGCCTCTAGATAGAATACACAGGAATCTAATTTCTTTTTCCTCACCACACATGCAGAACTCGATCCTGGAGAAGGGCTGACGAGTTGCCCAACTCAGCTGATGGGCTTGTAATATACAGACTTTTCTATATGTCAAGACCATAACTGTTATTCTAAAAGATTTCTCTTTAGCTCTAAAA
>NW_006339875.1:0-410 GCF_000327345.1 Myotis davidii
AAAGGAGGAACTTGGACTAAATTCCCAACAGTTGTACAGTGTGCAGGGTTCGAGAAGGTACCTGCCGTGGTGTAGTCAGGAAGAATTTAGAGGAATTCGGAGCAGCTCAGAGCAGCAATGCTGAGTGGTGCTCCTGCTGTCCCTGACACCTTTATACGCAGGATATGTTCTTATACGTCCTGTCTCTTTGTGTCTAATTCATTCCTGAGATCTCCAAGCTGCCAGTTAAGTTTTTTATTTCATTTATTGCATTTATCATACTCAGTATTTCAACTTGTTTCTTCTTTATGACCCCATTTTGCTGCTTTATATATTCACTGTCTGCTCTTATTTTTTGATAGTACTTAATGTCTTGATTATAAATATCATTTGGCTTGGCTCATTTTTAATTTTTTTTAAATCTTTATTGT
>NW_006339876.1:0-410 GCF_000327345.1 Myotis davidii
GGCTTAATAAACATCAGCTGGATTTTTTTTTTAATTAAGCTAACAAGTGGTTTAGGTAAAAATGTTGAAGCAGACATCCCAGAAAATTATCTCCACCACTAAAGCAATGAAAAAACTGGCAAAAATTATAGAAGTTAGCAAAGGCAATCTGTGGAAATATACAAGAAAAACGGCTGACTCACAGTAAGAACAATATTGTGTCCTTTTAATTTAACCCTCTCTCTCCAACTCGGCAGTAGTTTGAGAACCAACAGTCTGCAACCAGCAGCCTGGCAACTACAAGAGGCTTGGAGTTCCATCAAATCAAAACCTCATTCCCAGAAAACTGTCATCACTTGGTCTATTTGGAGGTTCCCTGAAAGACCCCGCTTACAAGGATGTCTTTATCTGAGCTAACTTGGAGCTTACAT
>NW_006339877.1:0-410 GCF_000327345.1 Myotis davidii
CATCCTCCTATAAGTAGATGGCCGTGCAGCATGCAGCTGTGAAGTATGAATTCTCACCAGCACTTTTATACACCAGGTCCATCCTAAATCATATCTGTCAAAAAAAGAAAGAGGTTTTTTTTTGCAGAGATCCTGAAATTATCATTTCATTTGTGTTAGGCAGTGAATAACTGCTAAGAGAAACAAAAGAGACCATGCTTTACATATCAGTCTTGGGTATTTGGAGGTTTTTCTGTGTTTTTATTTTCTAGAGAGTAGAGAGTCTCAGAGGAGTGCAATATTGCCATAGATAAGAGTTTTAATATTCAGTGGATAATGTAAGTATATGCACTAGAAAACAGAGAAGAAGGTAAATAAGAGACATTCACTTAGTCAATATCCTATATAATGAAAGGCTAATGTGCAAATTG
>NW_006339878.1:0-410 GCF_000327345.1 Myotis davidii
AATGAAATAGTTTACTAAATTTGGTAACTTTACCCCCAGAATTTGTTAGCAAACACCAGCAGGGAGTGTGCACTTATAGAAACATTCAAAATGTAACATAAAAAATAAAATAAAAACGTAACATTTATAATGTTTGCAACATTTAATATTGCAAACATTATAAATCTGAAAGGACATGCCCAAACTGTTACAGTTCACTTTGCTCTCAAAATGTATTTTCTTACTTCTGAGCCTTGAAAAACCTGGGTGTGAAACCTGGGTTTGAACTGTACGTGTCTACTTATACACTGAATAAATAGACAGTCAGTTCTCCCTATGTCTAGGTTTCATAATCATAGATTCAACCAACCATGGCTCAAAAGCAGTCACTTGGATTCATGTATGCAGAGGGATGACTGTATGCATTTACC
>NW_006339879.1:0-410 GCF_000327345.1 Myotis davidii
AAAAAAAAGTCCCAGTTAAAATATGAGTTTGGAAGTACCAGAATTACCCAAAAAGAAATTCAATAGAAAGTCCTCTATAACTGTTGTTTAAAACACCCAGTCTGTGATATTTTGTTATGACAGCCCTTGCAAACACGTATGTTCACACAAAAGCTTGTATAAGAATGATCACAGCATTATTCAAAATAGCCTACAAGTACAAACATCCCAAATGTCCATCAACAGATAAATGTATACACAAAGTGTAGTCTACCCATACAATGAAATGTTATCAACGCATAAAAAGGAATATACTATATGTACTGCTAAATACTACAGCATGGATTAACCTTGAGAACATTATGCTAAGTAAAAGCAGACACTTAGGGCCATATATCATATGATTCCATTCATATGAAATGTCCAGAATA
>NW_006339880.1:0-410 GCF_000327345.1 Myotis davidii
GACAACAGGAAATAGTGGCAACTGAGGTATACTGGAGAACATAGGCCTTGTTTAAAAAGGAGCAGCAATTAAGGCATCAACCAATTGTTGCTGAAATTTCCAGATCTTCTGATTTTCCAAGGGAGCCGGAAATCGGGATTTTATGTCATACCTCTTTTTTCTTTATCTAAAAATGTACATTATTAATGTATATTTTGTGAATCGTGTAATTCACAGCATAAAATCCAATAATTTCTAAAGTAAGTTTACCAAGTTGTGCAACCATTACCATCGTTTTAGAATATTTTCCTCATCCCAATAAGATACCTCATGTATATTTACTGTTAATCCCTCTGCTGTCCCTCCTCTCCAGGCAACTACTATCCCCCTTTCTGTCTCTTTCGCATAGACTTTATGGACATTTCATATAA
>NW_006339881.1:0-410 GCF_000327345.1 Myotis davidii
TGGAGTCTGCCTGCCGCCTGGTCATTGCTGGACCAGTCACCACAGACCAAGAGCTGAGGGTGCGAGTGCCTCCTCCCCTTTGCTGCCTGCAGGAGCCCCGCCCCCACGTCCTGGCTGCCACCCCTGGGTGGGCCCCAGTCTCGGCCAGCACTAGGGAAGGCTGTGCACTGCGCCCGCCACACTCACGTCCAGGTAGTTCCTCAAGGGCTGGACGGTGACGCGCGGCTGGCGTAGGAGCTCGAAGGCCTGGCTGTGGGCGCGCCGCTGGAGGTGGTCCCTCAGCAGGTGCCGCTCCCGCAGGCTCTCCCGCGTGGACTTGATCTTCGTCAGAGGGACGCTGTCAGCGGGAAAAGACAAGAAATGAGACAGCAGCTCCCCACCCGCCGTTCCATGTGGCCGCCGCGCCTGGC
>NW_006339882.1:0-410 GCF_000327345.1 Myotis davidii
GGTGAGTATTAACAAAAAATATGTATTTCCCAATTAGGAAACAAATGCAAATTGGGACAATCTCTATATACCACCTATATATCATAGTAGAACTCATAACCCTTGTGCTGAGGAGATTGTAGGAAAATCATTATGCAGGATCTGTAACTTGGAATGTCCATCAGATTGTAAATATCGACAGTCTTTACTATAATTCTACACAATCTTATGCCTAAGAAAGCAATTCACATAAGCAAAGGAGCTTTCTGTATGAAAATACTGAATAAATCATTATCTCAAAAATGAAATCCTAAAAATAAGCCATTTTCCATATACATTTAATGACTATGACAACATCATATATTAGTGTGCTTAAAAATATAGGTTAGCCTGACTGACGTGGCTCAGTGGTTGAGCACCTACCTATGAAC
>NW_006339883.1:0-410 GCF_000327345.1 Myotis davidii
ACACATATGTAATACCTTAATCAATAAAGACAATTTAAAAAAACAAAAATGCTACAACTTCTCTAGAGAAGTCTGAGAAATTCTTTTTAAATTGCATATGCACTTGCCATATGACCCAGCAATCTTACTTCTATATAGTGTTCACACAATGAAAATTTATGTGCACACAGAAGACTATAAACAAGGTTTATACCATCTTTATTCATAACTACACACAAAAAAAACCTGGCAATAATCACAGTGTCCTTTAGTTAGTGAATCAATAAAGAAATTGGGACATTCATACAATTGAAGACTTGGTGCACATGAAAAGGAATATAAATGACATTATGCTGAGTGAATAAATCAGTGTCCACATGTTATATATGTGTATGGTTTCATTTTAATGACTTTCTCAAAAAGATAAAAAA
>NW_006339884.1:0-410 GCF_000327345.1 Myotis davidii
AAACAACTGGATTAGCTACTAGTAATTCAGCCTTTCATTATCGACATTGTGTCCCTGCCCATTGTTGGTTGAGAGCTGTCAAGTATGGGAAATACAAGATAAGAGATTATTTATAAAGTTGATAATGTATGCAGCATTGCTGTGCATCATTACATCATTCATCGATTCTTTTCCTGTTACATATGTATTGAGCACTAATTTTGTGCGTGGTGTTATAGAGGATCCAAGGACTCCCCGATTTCTATTCTTAGAGTGAACATCAGACAGAAGAGAGACAGGTATAATTTTCTTAAAGGAGGGCAACAGTTGCCTTTAGAAGAATGTATGGGAGCAAAGATGCTTACTTAGTGCATTTGGTAAACAGAGGTCAAGGGGAGGTTTTTGTTTTTGTTTTTTGTTTTGTTTTGTTT
>NW_006339885.1:0-410 GCF_000327345.1 Myotis davidii
ATTAGTCAGGGTTCTCCAGAGAAACAGAATCAACAAAACCAGTAAGATATAGATAGATCAATGCACAGACAGATTATCTATCTATGATCTATTTATCTATCTAAAGTGATTTATTATAAGGAATTGATTCATGTGATTATGGAGGTGAAAAAGTCTCCAAATCTACGAACAGAATCAGCAAGCTGGAGGCCTGGAGAGCCAATGGTTTAGTCCCATTCCAAAAGTAGGAAAAAATAGATATGGTCAGCCTTTTTGTTCCATTTGAGCCTTCAACTGATTGTATGGAGCCCACCCACATCAAGGAGAGCAATCTGCTTTAATCTGTCTACCTACGAATTTAAATGTTAATCTCATCTAAAACACCCTTCCAGAAATATCCAAAATAATGTTTGACCAAATATCTGGGCACC
>NW_006339886.1:0-410 GCF_000327345.1 Myotis davidii
TATCCCTCTGTCGTGGGAGTAGTAGAATTTCCTTGGCACTGACATGTTTCCACATTACCTCCACTCCTTGTGAGCATCTGTTAAATCGATGCTTTGAAAGTGGATGAGTGGATCTTCAGGGAATATGAAACCCTCACCCAAATCTGTTCTCACCAAATGAGGACACACGATGTTGAGATCTTGTGAAAGTTGAGCATATTGGCGTGGAGTGAAGAGGCGTTATCTTTCCTGTTCTTGCCTTACTTGCACAAATTGTTAAGGAATTTATGCAAGCTCATGTGTAATGAACAGTGTAGAAGACCTAAACTTGATTTTGCATGTTAAGATCTAGATCTTTTTTCTTTTTGGCAATTTTAAAAGATTGAATTTATTGATGTGGCATTAGTTATCAAAACTATACAGGTTTCAAG
>NW_006339887.1:0-410 GCF_000327345.1 Myotis davidii
AGAGGGGGCATTTTTGATGGTGGGAAAATATTGAATTCCCTGGGGTAAAAAAGAGTTTGATGTGTTTTGGAAACAATGGTGATGTGGGATATGGATGGAGCTTACGGTGATTGAAACAAAAGAAGTTTCAATAAATTGAAAGGGACAAATCAACAAACTGAATTACATTTTAAAGTTAATTTTAACAGTTCTTAGAAGAATACTAGGAAATGGTAATTTCAGAAAGACAAAATAAATTAGAAAATGCTTAGTGTAAATCCAATAACAATTTACTGTGGCTTGGACCAGGTGAAAAACATTTAGATATAAGTAGAGTGGGAAATCTCTCTGGCAATGGGTATAAGTAGGGTGGCCACTATCTTTACTCTTATTCAACACTAAAGGCCTGGTGCACGAAATTCGTACACTTT
>NW_006339888.1:0-410 GCF_000327345.1 Myotis davidii
TTCATATTCAGAATAGGACAAAATGTGGGTAGGACGAGAGAAGAACAAGAAAAATGGAGAGTGAGGAAAAAATCTCAATGTCCCAAGCCAAATGTTTATTTTCTCACTGGCTACTACACCACTCAAAAAAACTTCTGATCCTCAGAATGTCTTCACTTCTTGGGCTCAACTCCTTCAATTCTAGCATTGTTCCTCTTCTAGTACTTGTGCTGTATCTGGGCACGCCAAGAAAGTATGTATTGCCATATAAAGGATTGTTCTTATAAAGTGATCCAAATTCTCTCTTACTTCTTATTTCTAGTTTTCTAAATTCCTTTTATTTTGGAAAATTAAGTTCTAAATTTAATTATAAAATAAACAAAGCTCAGGATATAATCTTCAAAGAAGTTCATAGGCATGAATCATGACCA
>NW_006339889.1:0-410 GCF_000327345.1 Myotis davidii
GAGGATATGCTTGTGTATTTCCAGAAAACTCCTTCAAGCCCATTTAAATTCCTGAAAGGAATATTAAACTTCAACATGAATCCCAGAGAGGAACTTACCAGACTAATGAGGACCTTGCATCTGGAGCCTCATTTTGCACCTGTGGCTGTAGGCAATTGACTACTCCAATCATAGATAGCAGTAGCCCTGAGCAGCAAGATAAAGATAAGGAATAGGAGAAGAGACAGAGGAGAAAGTCCAAAGATGACCTGAAGGATGGAAAAGAAGCCTTACCATGCTAGCAGCCAGCAGTTGTGCAACAGTACAGGTTGCCCAGGACAAAGCCAGACAGGGTCAATCCTGTATTGTCATTGCCCACCATTTGTCCACCATACAGAACTCCAATATCATTGCTGTCATGTCACAGGGGA
>NW_006339890.1:0-410 GCF_000327345.1 Myotis davidii
TGTTGTTGGTATTGATTTGTTTGAACAGATTTCTTCCTTTATATTAGAATTAGGAATTCTTTAAGTACAGAAATTATTGTATATACTTTCTATATGATTCCTTGGATGTATAACAGTGATTCATAAATAGCAGTATCTAAATAAAAATTAGAGGAGAAAAAAATACACCTATCACATCCTTATCAAGTGGTTAGTACCTGATTGCAGCTGCAATACCTCTAAACCAATCACCATCTCTGTGATTTCTCCACACTTCATCTAGCCAATGGTTAAGTAGAAATACTAAGACAAGACTTTTTGGGAGATAAGACTCTTGACATCTTTGGGTTTGAAAGGAGTTTTTAGGGGTAAAATAGGCAAGTTTTAGGAATTAAGGAGTCCATAGAAAAAGCACAGGGCTACAGAGCTGC
>NW_006339891.1:0-410 GCF_000327345.1 Myotis davidii
AGAAAATGGCAGTTTTGCAGCTTATTTTATACAATCCAATAAAAAAGGAGACATAAAGAAGGGTTACATTAAATTCATTGGTGGTAGATTAGGGAGGTGGAAGGAAACAAAGCAGATAGATCTCGGAGATTGGGTAAAGAGCAAAATGAAGAGTCAAATACTTCTTTTACATTGATTGGTATAGTAAAAATTAACATTTATAGCCCTTAGACATGGTATTTGGAGAACATGAAAACAACAAAAGGTTGTGTTCTCTTGCTCTGGTATGAAAAGTATAACCTGAGGGGTCCAGAAAAAAAATTACTCTGATATTGCGAAGATACGTTATCTTAGATACAAAAAGACAATAGACGGGCTTACTTAAGATAAAGATTGACTTGTCAAGGAAGCTACAGGCCTAGGATGTGACT
>NW_006339892.1:0-411 GCF_000327345.1 Myotis davidii
GGTCGATGCTCAAGCACTGAGCAACATCAGCCAGGCAATAAGAAAATATCATTAACAATATGTACTAAGAGTGTAAGTTCTGTGTCCTCATTTCTGAGTTCACATCCAATTTCTCCAAATATGCACAGTGAATTTTGAATAAAATACCTGAATGCTGATTTGTTTTCTTTAAATAATCCTGGTAATAAAACCATACCATAGTTAGTATCACTGTGAGAAGAAAAATGTCATTAAGTATATAACATGTAACTGTCTCAACTGAATAAATATTTCTCCACTAATTACTGAGAAATCTAAACTGTCAGTGTGTCATGAAACAGGTTTTGCTTTCAGGGGTACATGGGCAGTTTTTACCAGTCTCATGTTTCAGATCCCAGGTATCTCTGTGCTGCTGTCTAGAATACTCCAGCT
>NW_006339893.1:0-411 GCF_000327345.1 Myotis davidii
ATTAGTGATTTAACTGACTTGAAGCAAAGTAGCACCTTATTTTATGTACCTTCCCTGTCTGTCTGTGATTGATGAAGCCAATCACCTCACCCCATATTTTTAACCCAAGCATATGGAAGGAGAGTTGCTCTCACTTTTAAAGAAGTTTATCTTCCTCTGACACATTTGTTTTTGTTCAGATCCCCTAATTCTAAGGCTCTGCCAAGGGACTGTCTCTAAGCTATGTGCTGGCCAGCAGCTTCTGTCTGCTGGGTCTTCACCCCTTTTCCCACACCCCCTAAGGACCAGTTGGTGATTATACTTTATAAAGCTAAGTTGTGTTTTGGAGAACAAGGGGAGACCTAAGGACTCTCTTTAATCTTTGCACATGATGGTGATGATCAAAAAGAAAACATCTACCCTCTAGAGCAG
>NW_006339894.1:0-411 GCF_000327345.1 Myotis davidii
TATACTTTCTTTGATGTGAGGGAAAATACTAAATTTCTTTTAAAGGAAAAAAATGTTGGCTAGTCTGTTTAGCATGTGTAAAATAGTAAGAATTTAGTAAGCTGTACAAGATGGGGAAGCTAATATTCTGTGTTTGGGGCTGCTTTGCTTGTTTAAGGAATTTCATTATCACTGGGGTGGCTTTCTGTGCATGCGAGAAATTCTTACCCTGAGAATATAGAACATTTTGCAACTATCTTGTTTGATTTACTAGGTCACTGGGAGATAAGTTGGATAAAACACCAACTAGCCTTTTTTAGAAGTAGGTGTCAAAGAACCAAAGTATTACAGCTTCCCCCCTGCTCCCTGTGTTCTTATATGAAAGAATTTTGTTTTCCCCAGATGGCTTCATTGGTCATCACAGAGCAGGGG
>NW_006339895.1:0-411 GCF_000327345.1 Myotis davidii
CTGAACATCGGTGACTGAATCACTGTCCAGTAGAACTCTATTTCTTGAATCTATTTAATACAAACCATTCCCAGATGCTTACAACAGATACCCAATACGTGTTATAATTTCACCGCTAAATGCAAATGCACATATAAATGAAAGATGCAAATGGGACAATGTATCTGTAATCTCAGTCATTACCTTTTATTTGAAATAGGTTGCATAGGAGAAGGATGCAAAGAATATTGTTAGAGTATCTCTGCATGAAGCAGTAAAAGCCTCTGGAATGCCAACACCCCAGTTCAACTGTCTTCCAGAAAGTGCCTTAATACTTTAACACACAGTCAGCAAACAGGCAAGTGTGGGAGGACTCCCCCTCACCCCATGTCCGTAGCAGACGTTGTTAATCAATCACAGCACTTAATTTTC
>NW_006339896.1:0-411 GCF_000327345.1 Myotis davidii
CAGGCAACCTACTTGTCTGATAAATTTGATAATTGCTCCCTTCTCATTTTGAAATATAACTATAAAACCTAATCCCCACTTGTATTTCCTTGGATTTGTACACAAAGAGCTGTATCTTTCTAGAATAAACAAATAGATTTTTAAATATTTTATTCTCTTATTATGTGTCTATCATAAGAAATGCCTCATCAGAGTAAGGAAAGAAGATATACCCTAAACTTCATCACCCATGGGCTTCTAAGCCTGGGGCTCATTCATAAGAGAAGCCCTTAGTCCTTAGGAAACCCAGGGTATACACAGTTCTCCAAGCCTGAAAGGACTCCTCCTTCAGAACATCCCCCAAATATCCAACAGGTTCATGGGGAGAATAAAATCTCCTTGTCCCTGTTGCCCCAACACTACCTTACCATG
>NW_006339897.1:0-411 GCF_000327345.1 Myotis davidii
TATATAGGATAACCTGCTATATAGAACCCACTTGGTTAAAATATTCACTCATTAACAATTTATTAAATCTACTGTGTTTTAGCCAATGCATTTGGGATATAAAGAAGCATAAGACATAATAATCCCAGATCTCCAAAAACTTTCCACCGAATTTGGAAGACAGGAAAGTCAGAGAATATAAGTGATTATAATTGCAGTTTGCTAAGCACTGTTTTGAAGATATTCCTGTAATGCTATTGAATTTATCATCACAGTACTCTGTGAGGTCTGTAGGGTGATAATATTGCTCTATTATGTAGATAACAGTGAGAGATTCCAGGAATCTCATAAGACCACAGCTCTGTGGAGGGACTGTCCTAACCCCAGAGCCCCAACCTCCTGGTTTGATTCCAGTCAAGAGCATGTATCTTG
>NW_006339898.1:0-411 GCF_000327345.1 Myotis davidii
TGATAATAGACAAAATGATATCTGGAAATTGCCACAAACTCATTTAAAAAGGTTGTTATAAATAGCCCCACTATTTCTTTGTGTTTATAAAGTACACTTCTATACTCCCTTCTCAACTATCACCTAAAGTGGAGTAGATGCATGGTGTATACAAACTCTACAACCTTAAAACGTCATTATCCTGTGGTATTACTTGTGAAATACATTCACTGTCTTCCACAGGTTTTATGGAGATACAAAGGAAAGAAACCAGCCACATTAGGAGCCAATACTCAGCTCTATGACTGGCTACCCCAGAATGATCTTCTTGGTAAGACTAAGGGGAAGAAAGGCTATATAGTAGTTGATGGACAAGTTGATCAATTCTTTAACAGCTAATAATATCATAAAAACTAATATCAACAAATAGTT
>NW_006339899.1:0-411 GCF_000327345.1 Myotis davidii
TTGCAGAAATCTGCAATGACGCCAAGGTGCCAGGTAAGTCAGAGGCTGAAGAAGGCACCCTTCTACCTCGCAAGGACCGATCTGTGGACATAGAGCAGGTGGCTTGCAACAGGTGGCTGGCCATGGAGAGAAAAGTCTATCCCTCCCACTGAGTACTTCTCCAGGGAACCTGAGATCTCCATCTGCAGGGCCAACATTCCCAAAAGGCCCCAGGAAGCCCGCAGGTGCCCTTGGAGGGGGTCCCTGCCACAGCACAGCTGAGGGTGTTAGACCAACTGGAGAGAGAGGATGAGGGGCAGGCTGGAGCCAGGAGGGGGGACGTCAGATAGGGTCATGAAAGTCACCCAGGGAAAGAAGGAGTGGCCTGACCGACAGGGGTAAGGTAGCCAGGTACTTCCGAGACTGGCTGGA
>NW_006339900.1:0-411 GCF_000327345.1 Myotis davidii
AACAATGACATAAAGAGGGCCCTGCGAAGATTCTTTGGCAGGTAAGGTTTTCAGGGGCCAACTTTACTAGGCTGAAGAATTGCCCAGGAATTCAGGTTTCAAGCATCAGAGTCAGAAGCCTGACACAAATTAATCCAACCTTTGGAACATGAGGAATAGGAAATACTCATTTATCTCATGAGTTAACATGACTTACTTTAGTATAATTTATTCTCTTATTACATATACTATAATTTCTATTGTTTTTCTAAAAGAATAGTCATGAATTATATTACCTCTAGGGACAAAACTATACTTGGCTACTATTCATTCACATAATTGCATTGTAGAAGAACATGTGAGACCACAGTTATCACTTATATGTTCATCATTATTTTCTATAGCATTAACTGCACAACTCTTCTTGATAAT
>NW_006339901.1:0-411 GCF_000327345.1 Myotis davidii
CTTTATGAGTAGCTTTCTTTCTAAGTAACAAGCACTTTAGTTCTAATGTATGCCTCTTTTGGATTAATAGAATTAAATCAACATGTTTAATGGACTCCTACAAAAATACAAAATGTATATTACTAGTTCTTAAGAAACAGACATTTATCAAATTTTCTGTTAAAAAAGACCCAATAACGTCCATTTCTAAAATGTCCATAAATTTATATTTTACACATGTATTGAAAGAACTTTACTGTTAAAAAAATTCCCATAATAAGACCTAAGGAATGAGAGCCAAATTTTAGGTAAGTGAAAATCATAAAACAAGCAGTTGCATATAAAACTTTTTATCTACTCAATAATTTGTAGAATAGTAAACCAGCTACATGTAAGATCTGTTCAAAGAAAACATTTTTTAACCAAAAAAAA
>NW_006339902.1:0-411 GCF_000327345.1 Myotis davidii
GTAATTCCATGCAAATAAAGCTTTCTACCACATATGCTCTCGTGGGGGCCTCCGGAAATGCTTATTCCAGTGGTACCCCTAGAGCACCACTCCCACTAGCAACAGAAAAAGACCATCCATGCTTTTCTCCAATAACAACGTAAGGATAAATACTGTGTGATCCCACCTATAAGAGGTCCCTAGAGAAGTCAAATTCAGAGGCAGAAAGCAGAATGGTGGGTGCCAGGGGCTGGGGGAAGAAAAATGGGCAAGTTAGTCTTTCATGGGGACAAGTTTCAGTTTGGTAAGATGAGAAACTTCTGCAGATGGTTGCACAAAAATGTGAATGTGCTTAATAAGCTAAAACTGTACAATTAAAATGGTAAATTGTACATGCCCTCACCCTCCTACTGTCTGTGCATGTGCTCGGGG
>NW_006339903.1:0-411 GCF_000327345.1 Myotis davidii
AAAAAATATTTAAATGTAATTAAACACCAAACATTTCTTCGGTCTCATACAGACTGGTTATATAACAATAGGCAATAAGACAAAGCACCTGTGACTTTCCATTTTCTGCTCCATTACTGTGGTGAACATTGAGCTATAAATAGTGAAAATAATTAACCTAGCACTACAATTAAGAAACATCTGACCGCCATAAAACCACCAGTTGTAAGGAAGCATACCTGTGTTGTAATGCTTAGTGCAGTAACGTAAATCTTTCTCTTCTTTCAACAGAAACTGGGGCAGAGTGAGTCCTTCTGCCACTTGTACAGGTGCCTCATCTTGCCATTCGAAAATGAGATCATTCATTGTGTATCCAACTAGGCAAAGCATAACAAATAAATAAATATATATGGCATTAAAGGACATTCAAAG
>NW_006339904.1:0-411 GCF_000327345.1 Myotis davidii
ACACACACACGCACTCACACACACACACACGCAAACACACACACTCCCTCACACACACACACACAGATATTCACTGAGAATCTTAGTCTGTGGGTCATGGCCTTATGGTATGAGGACCATGTGTGTTCCTTCCTGAAATTCTGCCCTTGTCTCAGTCTCCCTGTGAGGTTGGGGCTCTTTGCTCTCTGTCTGTCTCCTGTACAGTGAGTGTGAGTGTTGCTTTGTGTACATGAGGCAGGAAAGGGAGAGACAGATCCCTAGAGAGACTGTGTCCATTGGCCAAGTCTCAGAAGCAGTTTGACTGGGCAACATGCTGGGTCTGTTCTTCCCACTGGACATTGTGCTGTTTTATCCTCTCATCCGACGTCGCCACAGACCATCCAACAAGGAAACCAGTCACTTCTCCCATCA
>NW_006339905.1:0-411 GCF_000327345.1 Myotis davidii
GTGCCAGGCAATGTGACATGTGAGCACAGAACAGAAGCAAGATGGATATGAGCCTTGCTTCCATGGAGCTTATAATCAGAGGGATCGATATTCAGTAAATGATTCTGTATCTAAGTATTCTCAATTGTAGTCATATGGACTTATTTCCCTTTATTATAAATAAAAGAATCCAAGAAGAAGTGGTATGGTACCCAGGTGTTCATGGGGAAAGTAAGATCTGAGCTAGCCCTTGAAAGAAAACTAGGCTGTGCATATGCCAAAAGGAACGGGAGCCTATTCTGGATGAGGAAAGCTGTGGGGACAGGGTATGGGGTGCATTAGAGTTGATTGACCTATAGACAACGGAGTTTCTACAGTTGAGATCGTATTCCCCAGCTCATCATCTAAGGCAGTGGTTCTCAACCTTCCTAA
>NW_006339906.1:0-411 GCF_000327345.1 Myotis davidii
GAAATATAATTACTATTTAGGAATGCTGGGAAGAATACCAAGCTAAGCATCAGACCCAGATGCTATCAAGGACTCTTCCATTAACTAACCATTGGGCAATGGACAAATAATTATCTGAGTCTCCATTTTAAAATCAGAATAAGAATGCCTGCTGAGCCTACTTCCCACATGTAGAATCATATATGAAAATATGATTTGTTGACCAAATGAAAGGCTTTGCAATCTCAAATTCTAAGTTCAGAGAAGCCCATTAGATAGGGAACCACTCCTTTGGAAAAATCCAGCTCAACCTTTACTACAGACTTGATTATAGTATAAACCTAGCTCAACATCCCACCGTAAGTTTGGCTAAGAACTCTGAAATCCCTTATTTGATTTCCAGAGGCCCAGTGCATGAAATTCGTGCATGGG
>NW_006339907.1:0-411 GCF_000327345.1 Myotis davidii
CCCTCTCCTTCCTCTCTCTCTAAAAATAAATTAAAGTATATGTATTTTAAAATCCAGATGAAAAGATTAATATATTTTTAGATATTAAAATCCCTGAAGAACAGAAATTCTAATAAACTTATCTCAGTGTTTAATAATAATAAAATAACAATTATAATAATGTAGCTGTATTTGATCATGACTATATGCCAGGTATTACACTAAAGTCTTTAATGTATAATCTCACTTATTTTTCACAACATTATGAGATATTTTATTTACTATGCTCCTTTAAACCAAGTGAATCACAGAGAAGTTCGTTTCCAAAGCTCTTAAACATGCCTGGCTGCCTCTCAAACAAACACTGTTTGAAGAATACTAGTAAAAAAAAAAAAAAAAAGCAGCCAGACCAGTGTGGCTAAGTGGTTGAAC
>NW_006339908.1:0-411 GCF_000327345.1 Myotis davidii
TTTTGACCAAAGAAAGTCACAAACCAGCCTAGATTTAAAGGATGGGGAAATTGACTCCATCCTGTAATGAGAGGAGCCACAAAGCCACCTCACACTGGGTGTGCATGCAAGGCAACCATTAAATGACCATTAGTGTAATTGATGTTCTAGAATCCCTGTGCTCTTTTGTTTTTGCATTTTAGAAATAAGGGTTAAAATAATGTCCATCACATGGAGACATTGTGGGGATAAAATGAGGCAGTGCATGTGAAGTGCTTAGCATAATGCCTGGTACATAGCACATGTAACAAGTACTCAGGATGGTAACTCTTAGACTTGTTACTTTGGATTGTCTTTCCAGAAAAGGATCCTTTTCCCACTCCCACTATTCAGGAGTGTTTTATTTTTTTTTAACTCCCTGTTATTTATCCT
>NW_006339909.1:0-411 GCF_000327345.1 Myotis davidii
ATTTCCTAAAAATTAGGAAATAGACCAAAAACAAAAGTGAAGTTAAAGGGAGTCATGTGAGCACTTGTGGTGATAGGGAATTATAAACCAAACCAAGGATTATGATTACCCTATTTCATGTAGCTGATAAAAAAGAAATGGAAGATCAGAGAAGTTATTTGTGTAGAAAATGTCATAAATGGAGACACTTTAAAATGGAGTTGGAGCTGCCATCCAGGAGGAACTGCCTTGCATGTCTTACACAAATCTTTGGAGCATTCAACTGGACAAAATAACCTTTGAATGGGCCTAAAGCAGCACTGTATCCCAACCAACTGTTAGCAAAGGTAACAAGAAAGCATATATTATGACTACCAGACTGAAAATTAAAGATAGCCTTTAGAATTAGCATCACTATGTTAGCTTATTGGC
>NW_006339910.1:0-411 GCF_000327345.1 Myotis davidii
AGTTCTCTAGGTTATTTTAAACCTAGAGAACTGGCAAAACCCTAAACTTTGATAACAAACTCTGATGGCAAAGCTGTGAGGAACAGGTTTTCTCACACATTGCTAATGAGAGTGCACTAGTGTGACCTTTATGTGGGGCAATTTGGCAGCTTCCATCACAATTACAAATGAATATACCTTTGATTCAATAATTCCACTTCTGGGATTTTATTGCATTTGCAAATATGCAAATTGATCTACATAGTTACAGCAGCATTGTTTGTAGGACCTTAAGATTAGAAATATTCCAAGTGTCCATCAACAGGGTATTGCTTAAAGAAATAAGAGTATGGTCACATAATGGAATCATGCAGCTACAATAAAGAATGAGGAAGGTGTGAGGGAGAACCAAGATGGCGGCATAGGTAAACA
>NW_006339911.1:0-411 GCF_000327345.1 Myotis davidii
CCACCTGTGCACGAATTTATGCACCGGACCTCTACTATGAATATATTTTTCCACTAATCTCACTGAAATTTAATATGAACTTAGGCTATAAGTGGAGGTAATTAATTACAGTAGTATTAGTGGTTCCTGTGAATTTGTCTTCAAGGAGGCCAGAGGTATTTTTTTATATTACATTATAGTTGTTTCATATATCCCATAACATTAATAATAAGTATTAAAATACTTTTTTGCTAGTTCTTATTTACTGTTCTAACAAAGAAGCAACCTAGTTATTTTATTAAACATTAATAAATATTTTTAAAATTGTATTTTAATATATTTTCTTTCCTTGTAATACTACATATAGTTGATCCTTGAAAACATGAGGGTTAAGAGCGCCAACCCCTAGAGCAGGGGTGGGCAACCTTTTTG
>NW_006339912.1:0-411 GCF_000327345.1 Myotis davidii
CCTTTTATTAGTATAGATTGCTTATAAGTACATGTATATATGTGAAAATGTAATTTAAAAACATAATTTATTAAATGATGAGATGCACAGCAAGCTCAAAATATTTGAGAGGAAGGTATTTGGAAATGAAATATGGGAGAATGAATCCATATATTCATTGATTTTAAATGAATTATTTTAGATTGTCGATGACAAAAAGATTTGTATTGTTTATATCATTATTTTCTTATAAAAATGGTTTAGGCCTCAGGTAAAATAGAAAGCAGATTTAAATAATATCCACAGTAAGGTGAAAAACAAAAACAGAACGTTAAAATATATGATTACAGAATTATAAATTGATCAATTAAGATTTATCACTTTGCATCAATATATCATACTAGAAGCCCGGTGCACAAAATTCATGCACAG
>NW_006339913.1:0-411 GCF_000327345.1 Myotis davidii
GAGAACCGCTGAATAAGCTTAGATCTTGCTGCATCCAAATAATCCACTTCTTTTTGTATGGCAGTCCTTACCTACTTAACACTTTCAAATCTATGCACAAATGACTTATTTTCTTAATAGGAAATATGTACTACAAACAGGAACCTCCTATTTCTTGAGCCAAATCCAGAGTCACAAGGTCATGTGAAGAACTCAAGGTCAGGACCTAAGTATCCATGAACAGCATCTCTGCCATTCCACAGCTTTACTGACATGTAATTTACAAAATGCACTTGTCTTAAGAGTACAAGTCTATGATTTTTAGTAAATACAGAGTTGTGCAAGCATCATCGTAATTAAATTTTTAGATCATTTCCATTCTCCCCAAAAGGTCCCTGGTGCTCATTTGCAGTTACTCCCCATTCCTACCTC
>NW_006339914.1:0-411 GCF_000327345.1 Myotis davidii
GAGCCAAGAGATCCTTGTTCTCTGTCAGAGGGATGACGAAGTCTGGACAGGGAAGGAGGTGGCATTGGAGTCTAGAGGTGGTATTCTCTGAGTACGAGTAGGGCTTGTAGCCTGGTGGAGTCAATTGTGTTATAAATTTTAGTATTATTGGCGTAATAGCTAGAGGTAAATTTAGATCCAGTTAAACCATAGGTGAAAAATAAAACTCTGAGTCTAATATTCATAACTGTGTGTTGTAGAGTCTACTGAAACACCATTTCCCTCCCAAAAGTCATCCTCATTTTTATTTATTGAGTAAGTCTAGTTTCAATTTGGCTTTATTGCATTAATACAATAGGAATAGCAATTGATCAGACAGGCTTTTAAAAAAATCTGCTTTGCTAGAATCTCATGATTGAGCTCTAATCAGCC
>NW_006339915.1:0-411 GCF_000327345.1 Myotis davidii
TGGGAGGCCTCTGGGAACTCCACATGAGTGACCGCCACCCTTCCCGCCCCCCGCACTCCCTATCTCCCCAGACCCTAGTCAACGGCTCAGAGCCGGGTCCTCGCCAGCTGGTGTTTCCTTTCTGTTTTTCTGATCATTAGGCCTTCCGAGCCATGTAGGCCTTGATGTAGATTTTCATGAAAAGTACTTAAAAAGTATAATCCTCTGAGCAATTCTCTTCATTCTCAGAGGGCTTATGAATAAAGAAACCCTTCGAGCAAATCTTCCTGTCTAGTGGAGAAACCCTTGTTCATGCGAATTACCCACCTCTGAGTTACGTCTGGATAGATCAGATTCCTTATTTCCATGAGTCATTAAATTCACTTATTCAGAAGGGACTCACAGAATGTCATTAAATAATATTCGCTGCAC
>NW_006339916.1:0-411 GCF_000327345.1 Myotis davidii
ACACAAAGGGAGTGCCCAGGTGCTGTATCAGTCAGCTTTTGCTGTGTAAGAAACCAAACCAAATGTAGAGGCTTAAAGAAACAAATACTACTTATTTTCCAGGTTTTCTCAGCTTCTGGGCAGGTCTAGACTGGATTAGCTCAGTGGTAGCAGGCTAGTTTCAGGTGGTCTCAATGTCACCTGGCTTAATGTCACCTGCACAATAGCCATGTGTCCCGTTTTCTCTAATAGGCCAACCCAGTCTCATTCCCTTGGTGGCAGAACTGTTCAAGCATCCAAAGAGTCCACGCTACATAGAAGAACACAATCAACAGAATAAAAAGGCAACCTACAGAATGGGAGAAAATTTGGCAAATCATATATAATAAGGGGTTATCATCCATGATATATAAAGAAATCCTACATCTAAAC
>NW_006339917.1:0-411 GCF_000327345.1 Myotis davidii
AAAATAATAGAAAGTGATGGAGGGGCAACACTGAGAACAGGTAAGACTGCTCTTAAACTGTGATATTTCAACAAAAACCTAAATCAAGGGAGAAAGTCAAAGAAATTTATAAGAGTATTTCATACAAAGGAATAGCAAATTCAAAAGCCCTGAGACAGGAAGGTGTGTTGATGTGTTCAAAGAAGAGCAACGTCAGTGTGAATCAAAATAGTAGTAAGAAATGAGCCTGGACAATTTGGCTTAGTGGATAGAGCGCCAGCCCATGGACCAAAGGGTTGTGGGTTTGATTCTGGTCAAGAGCAGGTACCTTGCTTGCAGGCTTGGTCCCCAGCCCCAGTGGGGGTGTGTGCAGGAAGCAACCAAAAGATGTGTCTCTAGCTCACATCGATGTTTCTCTCTCTCTATCTCTCC
>NW_006339918.1:0-411 GCF_000327345.1 Myotis davidii
CTCCAGCCCCCCTACTTCCACCAGGCTGAGTCTCAGACCGTTGTGCTTTGGCGGAAGAATGTAAACCATCCACTGGGGGAGGAGTGTGTGCAGCCTGGACTTTCTCTCCCGACTGGGCCTAGAAGACACCAGTGGACATCTCTGCAATCAATAGACAGGTCGTGGAAACAGAGATGTGCTCATCTGGGAACGTTAGTGCAACCTGACATCTGTGCCTGGGTCATGGGCTCTACCATATATGAACTATAAATGAGGAGACTATGAGTCAGCATTAGTCCTGTTAAGCCAAACAGATTCTCTCTCTCAGAAATCTGGAATTGGGGTGATGAGAACCATGGGTTTAGCAAAGAAAAGGCAGTTGTAGGTGACAGGAAGTCAAGGGGCAGAATGGAGGGGGCAGTGGGGCTGGAA
>NW_006339919.1:0-411 GCF_000327345.1 Myotis davidii
AGACCCCGAAATTCAGGATCCCAGGGTGTTACCTGGAACAGCGGGCTCTCCTCAAGGTCCCGCCAGCCCCCCAGGCCCGCTCCAGCTCCAGGCGGCCTCTCCCCGTCAGGGAGGAAGGGGCCCTCAGAGCCAGCGCAGCACAGGATTCCTCAGGTGCACGTGGCACTACATCTGGGGACCATGAGAAGTAATCAGTGCAAGGCAGGTTTGGATGTGGGAGACAGGAGGAGAAGGTACCCCAAACCAGGGCCAGTGCTGGGGGAAACCATGCTGGGCTGGAGAAAGGCACATGCCTGAGGCAGACTCACCCCTGAAGGGCCTGCCTTCTCTAAAGAAATGATGCAGGGAGGGGGAAGGGGGCCCTCACCTGGCCACAGGCTCCCCTTCCCTGCTACCTCCCCTTCCCTGCTA
>NW_006339920.1:0-411 GCF_000327345.1 Myotis davidii
AGCATATTATGCTTTTATTATTAGAGATGCTTTTACTTCTAGGTCTGTGATCCATTTGAGTTATTTTTTGTGCATGGAATAATATAGGAAATTTCATTTCATTCTAATTCATGTGGTTATCCAGTTGTTATAAAAACTATTATTTACCTGTTGAATTGTCTTGTCATCCTAGTCAAAAACCAACTGACCATAACTGTAAGGGTTTATTTCTGAATTTTAAATTCTATTCCATTGATCTATATATCCTTACCCTAGTACAATGCAGTATTAACTGTAGCTTTAGTAATAAATTTCAAAATTGGGAAAAGTCCTTCAACTTTTTCTTTTTCTTTTTTTTTCTTTTTAAAATTTTTTTTATAGTTTAGATGTACTAATCTTTATATATATTTCAAAGAGGAAGGGAGAGGGAGA
>NW_006339921.1:0-411 GCF_000327345.1 Myotis davidii
AATGATGATCAAGGTGTGGGAGGAGAGAGATGCAGATACAAAGTCCTGGAGGAAGCCAGATGGGATGGATTCCCATGTACAGTGGAAAAGATGGACTGGGTTCATGGATTGTGTCCAAAGGAAAAGCACAGTGTGTTGGTAGATTTGGGGACAGTTAGATGAATTAGCTTTCCTGTGATTTCTTCTATCTTCTCAGTAAGAGTGAGATAGATGAACATGATTTTGTAGGTGCCAAGCGAGATGAGATGGTGTCTAACAGATGTTTTAGAGACTGGGAGAGTGAACTGACATAAAACATGCAGTAAAATTGCTCAGTAATGTTGACAGCTCATCTGAGATTTATGGTCATTAATTTAGAATGAGCCCAAGGAGCATGGCTGAGCATTTTTCTCCAGCCATGTTCAGCCGATC
>NW_006339922.1:0-411 GCF_000327345.1 Myotis davidii
GCAGGCAAGGCTCATTAGCAATTACTCTTTTCTTGACAATGTGAGAGTTTGACTTGCTACTTTGTAAATGCTCCTCAAAATCATTTTTATCTTATTAATTGTTCTTTTATCCAATTGTTCTTATGACATCATGATACAGGGAAGCTTCCCATGGGAACTTTGAAATGAGGTAAGCCTAATTGCTTTCCCTGCTCTAAGAGTAAAATTTTAATGTCAATAGGTCAAAACTACCAGAGAAATATATTAACAGAGATCTTAAAAAAGTGAATGACTCTATCAAAGGAGAGCACTAACGTATTCAGCACAAATAAAAAGGAGAGTGAGTGAGGTAGTGGGGGCCAGACCCATGCTGTACAGTCTGATGAGTAAGAAAGATATTTGGCTAATGAGTTTGACTATTCTTGCCTCTTT
>NW_006339923.1:0-411 GCF_000327345.1 Myotis davidii
CATCACTGCCCTAGGACCTGCTTCCTATCCCAACACCCCTTGTTTCCTATGTTGTCCTTAGCCATATGCACGCAATTCCATTTTATTCTCAGGATTAGCACAGTGTTTTGCAGGCAGTAAGCTCTATCAATGTATGAGAAAGAACAGATGGTATACCAACAACAACAAAAAAGAAATATAAAAAAATTAAAGGAAAACATCTCACAGAAATATAACTAATCAAATTGATGTTGATGTTCCTATATTTTTAAATGCCTTATAAAAAGGAAACCTATAATTTCTACTTGAATGATTGTACGTTCTACAACAAATTCTCTGATTACTTCACTATCAATTGATCTGATTTCAGATGCATTCAAACTTGCTCCAAGTTTTCTAGGGGAACAGAGAAATAAATAGAGATAAAACCTA
>NW_006339924.1:0-411 GCF_000327345.1 Myotis davidii
ATTATGGTGTCACACCATAATTAGACACATGAATATTTATTTGGTGAACTGTCAAGATGTTCAGATTTATCAGAATAAATCAACACTATAATAAACAGCCTGACTCATATCAGGTAAAAGATTGCTGCCAAATAAATTCAGGTTAGGACATGTTTGTCACCAAGTTGTGAAAAACTGGGTTTTCAGAGCTTTAGGGACTGTGAATTACGATTATAAACATAACATTACTTCTCCAGTGAAGTCAGCTCTAGCTCCACCAGCCCACAGCGTGCCTGTTCCTATGATGCCCTTTGCTACTTATGTGTGGCATGTATTCTGTTCTTCTGGGAGATACCTAATTTTCTGAAGCAAATAGAGCATTCCTGTGGGCAAGGGCTTTGTTTGTATTCTTTTTAACATTTTCCACAGTGC
>NW_006339925.1:0-411 GCF_000327345.1 Myotis davidii
TTTTTTCTCTCTTACTCAAAAAATATAGTTTAAAATTATATTTTGATCTGGACATACAGTACTGGGGAATAGAGACAAATAATATTGCTAAACATGTTTATCTATTTTCTCCAGGCCCCCAATATTAATATCTTGGCCCATTGGGGCTTCAAGTGTAGATACAACCAAACCTAAAATATCCCTAACTATATTCAGGCTGAAAGTGTCCTCTGAGAAGATCTGGTCAAGGTCTGTGAATTTCTTTTAAGCTAAGGGTTTTGACTTACAGTAGAAACATACCAGTACTATACCAGTACTTTATATTCCAGGAAAAAAATACCAATTGAAGCAATTATATTGTTGTAAACAAACTAGAGGCCTGGTGCACAAGATTCATGCACGGGGGGTGGAGGGGGTGTCCTCTCAGCCTGG
>NW_006339926.1:0-411 GCF_000327345.1 Myotis davidii
ATTGATGGAGATTCAGATATGGTGCCTGCCTGTGTGCTCTGTGTAGGAGGGCTCAGAAAAGGTATAATGGCTTCTGCCTGCCCTTATGTCTGGAAGAAAGCTGACCCCTAGCTCTTGCCCTGATGCTGGACAATTCAGTTCCTCCCCATATGTCTCTGCTCCCTTTCAAACTGCTGCCCCACACTGGAACTGAAAGGGAATGAGGCTTAGTTAGTCTGTGTCTGGGCCCTTTAAGAACTGCCTGCTACTCCAACAGCCTCCATCTCCCTCACTCTTATCTTGGGTGCTTGGTGTAGGGCTGGGACCCTCAGTCCTCAGGGGAGACCACCACTGCTAGATATCCTTCTGGATTTTTATCCAACGCACGTGGTTGTGGGACCAGCTCCTTCCACTTCTGCAACCCTCCTTCCA
>NW_006339927.1:0-411 GCF_000327345.1 Myotis davidii
CAATATATCATGAGTATTTTTATGTTGATAAATACACTTCTAAATGTGACTTTTATGGCTACATGTTATTCTATATTATAATTCAATCTAGTCCCCATTGTTGAATATTCCTGTTGTTTCCAAGTACAATTATTCTTTAAAAAATAAAAAATCAGAAGGTGGTATTATACAATGAAAACAACTTGGCACAAGAAATATAGTACATTGAATTCTAAAATTGTTATATTTTAGCTCTGCAACTTTAAGAATGTTATTTAACCTTTCTGGTCGCAATTTTTATCTACAAAATAAATAATTAGAGTAAATAATACTTTCAACATATTTTAGATTTGCTGAATCTAGGAATATGATATAAATTATTCCAAAACTCTGATCTTCAACCTAGGACCTTGGTTGGCAAACCACGGCTCG
>NW_006339928.1:0-411 GCF_000327345.1 Myotis davidii
CATTGTTTATTCTGTGAATATGTGCAATTCTCACTTTTTTGTCTTTAAGACTGATCATCAAAATAAAGAAAAAACTATGAGTTTTCAGATATTATACCTGAATGACAATAATACCTCAAATACGCCTTTTCTATTTGAGGGTGCCGGTCTGCTTTCCTCCCACTTGTATGTTTATATCTATTATTTGCACAGCTTGCATCTTGCCTTCATTTGCTCATTTTTTAATTCTTGCAGTTGTGGTTTATTTGAAAACAAAATCAGTCTTTTTCCGCCCCCTGGTAGTCTGTCTCTAACCAGCTATGCTTCCTCAAACCCCCTATTCTCCTTGCTCTTTCCTTCACTGTTTCTTTCTTCGCTGCCACCATCACTTTTCTCACCTTCTTTTTTTGTTGTTGTTAATCTTCACCTGAG
>NW_006339929.1:0-411 GCF_000327345.1 Myotis davidii
CACTTCTGATCCCACTGCCTCCCGCAGGGCTCAAATGAAAAACTACTCTCACCCCAAACTCACACCCATATCTGTGCCCGGCTGCTCTCTCCACTCAGACCTGGCCTCCCAGTACGGCTGCGCAGTTATGCCAGAGGCAGCAGGCTCGTTTGTGATCGCGGTCATGTTTGTAACTGTTTGCCTTGGGTTACTTTCAATTTGATCAGGACCTTTCTACAGCCACGCAGGCCCTCACCAGGACCAAGACAGAATGGAACCGGATCCTGCTCTGACTGGAAAGCTGCATGAGGAATTGGTGCCCCTCCCAGCAGTCCCAGGTCTCCGTGGACCAGTCTGGCCTCACTGCCACCCCAACTTCCAGG
The DNA here is from genome assembly GCF_000327345.1 of Myotis davidii. Lineage (NCBI taxonomy): Eukaryota > Metazoa > Chordata > Mammalia > Chiroptera > Vespertilionidae > Myotis > Myotis davidii. Next base: position 363 of record NW_006339929.1, read on the forward strand.
GCCCAAACCCCTCCTCTGCTCCTGAGTTCTTGCCTCTGCGCACCTCCCT
>NW_006339930.1:0-411 GCF_000327345.1 Myotis davidii
CAAACAAACAAATAAATAAATAAATAAAAATACCTTCACAGCAGCATCTAGTCTGGTGTTTAACCAAATATCTGGGGATTGTGGCCTAGCTAAATTGACATATAATATTAATTATCTCTGCTGGAATGATTATTGTCTAAAAATATTAATCCTTGGTTTGTGAAGGTCCTAGCTGGTCTGCCTTCTTTCCTCTACCTTTTAGAGTCATCTTATGTTTGTTTCAGACATAATATTCAGGGTTTTTAGCTGGACTTAGCAGGATGAGTAGGGAAAAGTGCCTGCTCTTGCCTTTTATGTCTTGCTTTCTTTTAATATATCAGATTAAATGCTTCATTGATATTTGAGGCCATAGGTTTTTATTTCTAAACTTCTTCTCTGTATTATCATGAAAATTATTTCATTTTTCCTTCT
>NW_006339931.1:0-411 GCF_000327345.1 Myotis davidii
GTTGCTGCGTATGTGCAGGGCTCTACACACTAGCAATGTATTTCATATCAGTTGCAGATATTTTATTTTGCATTTCTTTTTTCTTCTTGTAATAGAATAAGTAATAGTGGGAAGGGAATTTTCCTATAGAATATGATTAGATTTTTCTAGTTTCTAAAATCAGAATATTGTCAGGATTTCATACAGGACACATACAGTCCACCACCATTATATTTGCTCAAATTAATACTATGAAAGTTATGCAGATATGACATAAATATTTTTACTCTTTCTAAATTTTTCCTTTACTACAATATAATATTTGATATTTTAGGATTAAATTGGATTATATCATAGCTTAATGGGCCGCCATTTAATCAGATCAAAATATTTAATAATTTAATTTTATAAGATTGTACACCTGAAACCAAT
>NW_006339932.1:0-411 GCF_000327345.1 Myotis davidii
TGTACACGATTATGATCCAATTAACAGCCACCTGGCCAGGGCTTGACCTTGACATTTTTGAAGAGTACAAGGCAGTTATTTTGTAGACTGTTTCTCAGTTTGGGTTTGTTGATGTTTCCTGATGATTAGTGTTCAGGTTTATAGTGTTGGCAGAGCTGTTGGGGTGTCCATCTGTCTCAAGTGAGGTGGACTTCGGTCACTTGTTAAAGTGGTGTTTGTATGGTTTCTCCACTGTACATTCATTATTTTTCTCTAAATTAATGAGTGAATTATGGGGAGATTCCTTTGAAACTATAAACATCCTGTTCCTTATCAAACCATCGTTAGATTTAATGTTGCATTGATTATTTCCTAAATTCATTATTCCTTATCACTTGACATTTTGTGAGGAAGACCTTTCCCTTCTCCCCC
>NW_006339933.1:0-411 GCF_000327345.1 Myotis davidii
ACACAAAACCTCTTTGTTCTGTATACTGAGAGAGCCAGAAGCAGTGACATCCCAATAGCAATGATCACTTGAAGCACCCATATTTGGTTTCTAAATGCCATTCTCCATTGAACAATTTATAGCATAGATAAAATGCAAGATGAACCCAAGAGATCTTTGGGAGCTAAAAATATGAAGTGCTTTCCGAATGACAGAGCATGTTAAAAAGACCCAGAATCCAGCTTGAAGGGGCCCTCACTGGCCAAATATGGGACAATGTGAGCATTAAAATAATTGATAGTACTAGATAATAGCCCACTGGATAAGATAAAAACTTGTGAGTCTATTCTTACATAAATAAATGAATGAATAAAGTGAAAGTTTGAGGAATGGGATATTTACATGGCCTCAATGTATCTCACCACAAAATAC
>NW_006339934.1:0-411 GCF_000327345.1 Myotis davidii
ATTCAAAGAAAACATACTTTCTATTTGGTCTATTTCCATTTTACAAACTGTCACAACATGCATCATTTTGGTCATGATGATGATGAACAAGGTGAATATTTCTGACATGAGTTCCCAATAGAAATAGTATAAAGGTAAACAATAGACAAATATACACTCTTTATTAATAATGGACATTGACTTTTAAGTGTTTCCTTTACCTCCCCTCTATTAGCACCCCCACCTCAACATCATCACCACCAGCCAGAGTCAGGGCCTATTGCATCACACTGGACTTATATTTTCTTGAAGCCTAGTTTTAATCCTAAAAAAAATAATGTGAATTTCAAATATTCTGCCATAATGTATACATATTTATTTTGCTATAAAAGGTTTTTGCCTGCCCTAACTGGTTTGGCTCAATGGATAGAG
>NW_006339935.1:0-411 GCF_000327345.1 Myotis davidii
GGGCTTGGATTTCACACTGTAGATGATGGGGTTGAGCACAGGGGGCACCATCAAGTACACATAGGCAACCAGGGAATGTACAATGTGAGGCAGGTGCCTTCCAAAACGATGGATCATGGACATGGTGATGCCTGGGATGAAGAAGACAAAGACAGCAAGGATGTGTGAGACACAGGTGTTGAGGGCCCGGATGCGCTCCCGGGGAGAGGCCAGCCCAAGAACTGTGCGCAAGATGAGAGAGTAGGACAGGATGATGAGCAGGGAGTCTATGCCCCCAGTGGACACAACCACATAAAGTCCATAGCAGATATTGATGGTGATATCAGCACAGGCTCTCCTCATTATATCAGGATGAAAACAGAATGAGTGGGATAAGAGGTTCTTGTTAGGGCAGAAGTTCAAACGTTTAAG
>NW_006339936.1:0-411 GCF_000327345.1 Myotis davidii
CAGTTGCTTAGGCTTTTATATATATAGATAATAGTGAATATATGTCATTGTACATTTATAAAAATTCATAAAGTAACAACACCAACAGTGAACCTAATGTAAACTATGGGTTTTGAATAATAATAGTGGTATTAATGTTATTTCATTGATTATAGGATGGTGGGGAAGGCTGTGAGTGTGTGTGTGGGGGGCGAGGAGAATAGAGGAACACTATAATTCTCATTAAATTCTGCTGCTAAGATGAAACTGCTATAAAAAGTGAAGTCTTTTTTAAAAAGCACAAAGAAATTTTTTAAAACTGGACTTCTTGAACCAGACACAGTTTGATGATAGTACCTTTAAATAATACTTTTGTGCTACAATCTTTTGCAGTTAGGATTCAGGATCTGGAAAAGGGGCCATGCACAAATG
>NW_006339937.1:0-411 GCF_000327345.1 Myotis davidii
GGGACAGAAGGTTAAAATTTTGAAATAAAACGTTACCTTCAAATAAACTGAGATGTCTTCGTAGCCGTGGTCCATAAAGCCCTTCTAAAATACTCTCAAAACCTGTATTATTAAAGAAAGAAAAGAATATTAACTATGAAAGAAAGCTTAATTTTACAATAACAAAACCCATAAACTCTATAGGAATCAGCAAATTATAAACTTAACATACTGTAAGGTGTCATTTTTCCTTTAGTTGAATTAATTTGAACTAGGAAATACATAACATGATAAAGTCATATAATAACTATCAGAAATTACATGATTATAAAGAAACATTCAAATGTAAATGTTCACTACTAAAACAGGTAAACATTTTTGTCATTTAGAAATATTCCCAGGTTAAATTATTACGGGCAGATTTCTTTTGTA
>NW_006339938.1:0-411 GCF_000327345.1 Myotis davidii
TTATAATTTTGCATCAGATTAGCTAACTGGTTGATTAACAATAAAAAATGGGAATTTGTAGATATTAAAATAGCAGTATGGGAAAAGGCACATTCAAATACAGTTAGAGGGAATGTAAATAGATACAATTTGACATATCAATCAAATATTAAAAATGCACAAACCCTTTGACCTGGAAATTCCACTCAAGGAAATTACTCTATAAATATACTCAACTACAAAGACATATCCAGAAGAAATATTCTGTATGGTATTGTTTATCAGAGCAAAACAAACAAATAAACAAAACTTAAAACAATCTAACTGTCCATCACAAGAGTTGTGGTTAGTTAAATTACAACACAACCATACAATGAAATGTTATCTAACATTAAGAAGAATGAGGTAGCTCTGCTTGTGTGGATAAAAGAT
>NW_006339939.1:0-411 GCF_000327345.1 Myotis davidii
CAAGGAACAAATGTTAATTTACTGAAAAGAGACCCAGGGTAGTTGTAGTGTCTAGTGACAATAAGGTCATAAACCAGACCTCAGAAGACCTTGTAGGACAGGGTAAGCCATGTGGGCTGTTGAGGACCGAGCAGACTTATTTTGCTGAGCAGGGCACAGTAAGATCCCAGTAGGAAATGCTCTGTAGGAGGCAGTAGGTCAGCCAGACCTGGGCAAGGAGGCCAGGAACATAAGATTGCATGTGAGTAAATGTGGGCAAACTTAAGGCAAAGGGAGTGGGCTTAGGGATGAGGGAAGGGGTGAATGGGTCTTCCTTTCAGGACTCTCTGAATGGATAAATAGCAACATGATAAGACTCTATCTGTGAGAGAGTCTCAATAAACAGGTGTGTGTGTGTGTGTGTGTGTGTGT
>NW_006339940.1:0-411 GCF_000327345.1 Myotis davidii
AAAAAAAAAAAAGAGTATAAAAATATTCACCCATATACCTTCAAAAGATTAATGAATGAGGCCAGATTTCAAGTGAAAAGGTGTTTCAACGTAGGAGCAATTTCAAGAAACGACTGTTTCTGGAGGGATGGCCATTACAGGCTGTTTCAAACTGCGCTACACAGAAATAATTTTGAAGTCCAATTTTCCATTTGTTGCTTAAAAATACGTAACTAAAATAAATAGTTCTATTTAAGACGCTGTTTTCCAAGCTATGTGGTCAGGAAGGTAGACACGGGGCTGCATCCTCTGGGGGCTCCCGCTTCACGGGTGCAGGAGGCCGGTCGGGGTCTCGTCCGGCTCCACGGGGCGCAAAGATAAACGCAGTCGCACCGCCAGTGTTTTGGGGGCCTCTCACGTGCAGGGTGCCCT
>NW_006339941.1:0-411 GCF_000327345.1 Myotis davidii
CTAAAATAACATAAGAGATTGTCAATAATATGCTATCTATTTGTGGATTCATTTGCCCGTAATCCCTACATTCGGTTCAAACGAAAACCTTCAGATCTTTCAAGCGGAAGCATCTTCTGCTGTTTGATTACGAATGCAAGCCGATAACAGTATTTGCCGTAGTCAGGACTCTAGATATCTGGGCTAGACGATGGCCCTTCACTTGTTGAATATGCTGTTTGATATCATAATCTCGATATGTGTTTTTCTTTATTTTCATTACAGTTGGTTGAAGAGATACGGACAATGAAGGAGAGATAATGGTCACAAAATGTTGTTATTTTCTTTTAAATAATTAACGGGAAAGGATAGACTAGGCTGCTATTGACTGTATTAATATTGACTATGTTTTAATACATTTTCTGAGATATT
>NW_006339942.1:0-411 GCF_000327345.1 Myotis davidii
ACGCTCTATCCACTGAGGCAAACCGGTTTTGGCGCATCTCAAATTTAACATGACCCTCATACCTCCATCCAATATACCTTCTGCATACTCAATATTTTATCTCTTGGTAAATGACACTACCATTCATCCAGATGTTCAAGACAATAATTAGGCACTATTTTTAATATCTCTTCTTCATATTCATATCCAGGCATCAACCACTCCTGTTATTTCTACACTAATTTGACATTCATCATTGCCTCTACTATTTACTAGTATGACCTAATTCAAACTACCATCATATCTCAACAAGACCAGTAGTCTCCAAAATAGATTGGACATGTAGAGAACTGGGTCAACAGTACAAGTGGAAGTCCCCAGACATCCCCCTTATTTTCTCACCCTCATCCTTTTCCCACACTGTAAAGAGGC
>NW_006339943.1:0-411 GCF_000327345.1 Myotis davidii
TCAGCTGCCCTCCCTGAAAATCGCGGTCTCACTCCTTGAGACCTTGGGAAAAGCTACATGGGAAGCTGCCACACTTTCTGAAGAAGCTTTTAGGCCTGTAACACTGGATCGAAGGGCTTGCCTTCTCAGAGACTATGGGAGGCTAATTCCATTATGTAGTACATCTGTTTACTTCAGTCATCTATGAAGTTCAAGGGTCCCTGGTCTACCATTTTTGCCCTAACCATCATACCTTACTGCCAATCCCTCCCTCCCGAATACCTCCTCCTCCTCCCAAACCTCTCACTCCCCTTTGGACCTCCAGCACTAATCGTTCCCTCCAGCCATGGCCAGTGTGGCTCAATTGGTTGAAGGCTCAGATATGACACCTCCTCAGAGAAACCTTTACTGATAATTCTATAGAAAGAAACC
>NW_006339944.1:0-411 GCF_000327345.1 Myotis davidii
AATCGTGACCTCCTGGTTCATTGGTCAACGCTCCACCACTGAGAAGGGCTGGGGACTTTGTTTTAAAAAAATGTAAGCCTTCACTTTTGATTAACATCGACATTTAAAAGAAATCTCTGACTTCACTGCATTGGTGAAGCGAGATGTAATGAGAAGTACCACAGTGTTAGAAAAATGGTTTCATTTACATCATTAACATTTGTAGCCCTTTCCCACTTCCAGCTTCTGGGAGTCCAGTGAGATTAGTTTGCAATAAAAAATAAAAAGCTTCAGTACAGCAGCAACCATTAATTAAACATCCACTCTGTGCCAATTCATTTATACATGAGGCAATAATGGAGAGGTTGTTTAAGCAAATGGGCTCTGGAACCAGAATGTTTGGGTCCAAGTCTCAGTTTTCAACTTACTAAT
>NW_006339945.1:0-411 GCF_000327345.1 Myotis davidii
GGTTGTTTCTACTTTTTAGCTTTTATGAATAATGATTTCGTGGGCATTTGGGTACAGGTTTTTGTGTAGATATATGTTTTTATTTCTTTGGGGTACATAGCTAAAAGTAGAACTTCTGGATCACATGGTAGTCTTCTGTTTTACAGATCAGAAATTTGATCTTATTAGAACCCCTGCAGTACTATCTCAAGGTAACCCGAGTCAAAGAGCTTGCCATATAGAACTAAAAGATAGTACACCAATTGACGATGGGATTACAGATTTCAGGAGACTTGAATACTCACACAAGCTATTTTGGGAACCCTTTCCATGCCAAGGCATGTGAGAAACTAAAAATTACTTCATTTAATTTTAATTTATTATTTTAAAATATACTGGCATTGATTTCAGAGAGGAAGGGAGAAGGAAAGA
>NW_006339946.1:0-411 GCF_000327345.1 Myotis davidii
GGAGCTCAGTCTGTCCTGCTCAGCTGCAGGCTGTGTCTGTGCTGTCTGGTGTCATCGCAGATGACACAGGGCCATCTTAGAAACCAGCTGAAGGCAGCAGCAGCTGTCTTGTTACCTGCAGTGCGAGGATGCTCCCTTGAGCCCCTTCTCCAACTAGAGTCTTTTCCAGTGTGAGTAATGTAGAGAAAGTTGCCAACAGGAGGCCCATTTCTTGAGTGTTGACTCTGATGATAGAAAGACCACCCCTTTGGGTTCCTGGAGAGAACAGAGAATTCTGGGAGAGAAAGAGGTGCAAGTTGAAGATGAACAGAGTTGTGAAAGCCAAGGGAGCTGACCCCTTCCCACCTGCCTTGTGATGGTCTCTTCTGGTGAAGTTTCTCAAGAAAATGCTGTTTTCCAAACTCCATCAGT
>NW_006339947.1:0-411 GCF_000327345.1 Myotis davidii
AAGAGACAATGCTAACCACTTGAAGAGTTGTCTGATGGTTTGTTTTCACTAGTAAGACATTTGTAAAAGCAGAACTATAACACAGACAGCGCCACAGCATGTAGCATCTTCAGCAATTTGTGCAATCTCTCTCTTCCTGCCCTGCCCTGCCCTGGCTGCACCATTTTCCCCCAAGAAAATAGCCAAGAATGGGTGTGCAGAGGGGGGCATTCATATGGTTAGCTGATCTGTAGCTTCTCAACAGTATATTTTATCCAGAACTGTAGTTTCTGGAGAACAAAAAAGGTCCTGCCAATGGAACCACTTGTTAATTATCCATTTTTAATTAAATGAAGCAATCTTGTCCATTGCTAACAATTAAGAGGAGAGGATTTTTTAAATCCAGCTATTGACTGGCCTTCAAGCATCAGG
>NW_006339948.1:0-411 GCF_000327345.1 Myotis davidii
CAGGAATGGAGATGAATTGACTCATGTCAAGGAAGTTATAGGTGAGAAATTCCCATTTGTCTGAAAAACTAAAGCTTGAGTTAGAGCTTTAGAGATTTCTAAAGCTATTTCACTTGGCTTTCTTAGAAATCAGATTTTATGAAAGCTTATTTTGTTTATCAATGATATAATTCACTTTGTCATTATAAATTAAATGCGCCTCAATGAGTCTATTTAGAAAATGGCAGGAAGTAAGATATATAGGTTGTTTAGATTCATGTGCAGCCCCACAGAAAAGTTTGAAAAGGCGACACACAGGTCACACATTTCTGTGAGTGAGCATGCGCAAGAGGTGAAGGACTTAAATTGATTACTTGATTCCAGAAAATGTTTCTTTTTTTAAAATATATTTTTCTTCATTTCAGAGAGGAA
>NW_006339949.1:0-411 GCF_000327345.1 Myotis davidii
AAAACCAATAAAATATATTTAAAAAAAAAGAGAAATATTAAAGGGGAAATGTTTTTAGGAAGAAGTCCTTCCAGAGGGGATTGGCTAGGATTCCTAATCCAGACCAGATTTCTAATATGAAGCATTCTGGGGCAGGGTTCTCAGGAGAAGGCCTGATGGACAGATGAAAGGTGGACATCAGTGAATTGTCAGGGAGATAAGACAAGCCCACTTGTGCAGACAGATACATTTTAAAAAACTGAGATTCAACAATATGGCATTAGAAGATAACTGCTTCATGAGGCTTGATATAAAGACAATTATTTGCATAACTTATTTGCTATTCATCTAACAGCAGATATACCTGCTTGACTTGAAAAACTATAGGTAGGGAATTCAAACACTCTAGATCAGCGGTTCTCAACCTGTGGG
>NW_006339950.1:0-411 GCF_000327345.1 Myotis davidii
ACTGAGCCACACCTGGCAGGCCTATATGTATAATTTGAAAAAGCTGAACTCATAGAACCAGAGAGTAGAATAGTGATTGCTAGAGTGGTGGGGGAAATGGAGAATGTTGGTCAAATTTTAAATTATAATATGTATGTGTTTTGCGGACTGAATGCACAGTGTGGTGACTATAGTTATGCATTTTGTATGGTATATTTGAACTTTGCTAAAAGAGTACATCTTAAGCACATCAAAAATTGATAACTTTGTTAGGTGATGGATACGTTAATAACTTAATTGTGGTAATCAGTTCATAGCATATATTAAGTCATTATGTCGTACAGTTTCAAAAATCATGTTGTACAACTTAAATACATAGAGCTTTCACTTGTCAATCATCATATAATAAAGAGGTAATATGCAAATTGACCC
>NW_006339951.1:0-411 GCF_000327345.1 Myotis davidii
ATCACTGGTTTATTGTAAAAGGATATAACTCAGAAGCAGGCAGATGCAAGAAATGCATAGGACAAGGAATGTGGGAAGGGTCTTGGAGCTTCAATGCCCCCTCCAGGAGCTCCACTCTCCCTGTACTTCCACATGTTCCCCAAACTAGAAGCCATCTGAACCCCACATCCCCTCTCTTGCGTTTTTATGGACACTCACTGCATAGGCCTGATTAAGTCACTGGTCATTGTGATTGAACCTATCTCCAGTCCCTCTCCTCTCCCTGGAGGTTGGGGAATGAAACTGGGGTTTCCAAAGCTCTAATCACATGGTTGGGTCTCTCAGCAACCAGTTTTCAACCTTAGGTGCTTTCCAAAGTTGCCTCATTCACATGTAAAAGGCCCTTATCACTCTCAACACTTAAGAATTTCC
>NW_006339952.1:0-411 GCF_000327345.1 Myotis davidii
GTAAAAAATCAATAAAATATAAAAAAAATAGTTTAATTAAACTATAGCCTTAATGTATATAACATTGATTTTCAAAAATGTATTGAAACTTAGTTGTGATCAAGTACATGTTCACTTTTTAAAAATAATCTTTGATAGAAAGTATATTTACTATTTGTTGACCATCTGTTAGAGCAGACTAATTAATTTTCATGTCCATAATGTCAGTATATCACCATTTTTTCCTACTGACTGTATTGGTTTCTTAGAGATGTACTAAAATCAACTATAACTATAATTGAAAAATAATCTATCTATAATAATATAAACATAATATGCTAATTAGACCCAACGTCATTCCGGACGTCCTTCTGCACAAAGCCGGGGCCAGATGGAAGGCTGGGTCCTGGGTGCCAGAAGGAAGCTGGTGCT
>NW_006339953.1:0-411 GCF_000327345.1 Myotis davidii
TAGCATATTACACTTTTATTAGTATAGATGCTTGGCAGAAGAATGGGTATAAAGTCTGAATGTTTAACTTCTGTAAACTGTTCACCAAATCTGGTAGATGCACTCTCTTGGTATCCAGATAGGTCATCTACAGGTAACAATTACTATTTGTTGTTCTGCATTTTTCAAAATAATCAAGTATGCCAAGAGTAGGAAAGCACACAATCTTAGTTCCATTTGTAAGAAAAGATTAAGAGGAAGGATCCATGGGCATTTCAGGATTAATTGAGAGAGGGGAGACACAGATGTGTTTTCTTTATTGATATGGCTTTTTAGACAAAATAGGACTAAGAAACTATTAATAACACAATGGTGATGATGCTTGTAAAGGTAAAGTTAGAGAAAAAAGAGACATTTCACAAAAGGGAAAAA
>NW_006339954.1:0-411 GCF_000327345.1 Myotis davidii
GAAGATTCTTTCTTGTTCTAACCTGTGAGGATCATTGTACCATGTCTTAGGATGATGACCATGATTATGTCTTATGATACTTACAAAAATAGTATACTCCCAACAAATATTTGTCATTTTCAAAAACTTAAAGTTTTCAAATAGCCCTTACTGCCACGGTATGCATCAGGACTGAAGAGAAGAGAAAAGGCCATGTTTACTAATCAGGTTTCCTTGCGGTGTGAGGCTTGTGGAGACAGGCAGGAGGTTCAAAAGCCAAACCTGTTTCGACTGATGGCTGCCAGAGGGGCGAGGGTGAACAAGGAGTAAAGACTGAGAAGTACTAACTGGAAGTTACAAAATAGTCACTGTGATGTAAAGTACAGCATGGGGAATACGGTCAATGATATTGTAATAACTCTGTATGGTGCC
>NW_006339955.1:0-411 GCF_000327345.1 Myotis davidii
GGAAAAACTGCAGAAGGGACCTTTCTCCCACCCCATACACCACACAGCTAAAATGGAAGTTCACAATACCTGAGTTGTATAAACCTTGAAGATAAAACCATATTATCTAGAATGTAATAAATAACTCTGTAGTGGCATTTCATTTAGAAAAATGTCTTAAGTATAATCTGATGTTAACTTTTAATCTTTGTTATAGGTTCCGTCACCGTGTATAGTAATAAACTTTCAGAAATGGCTGACCTAGAAAATGTCAGCAAGCTCACTGGAATTTGCCCACAGTCCAATGTGCAATTTGACTACCTCACTGTAAGAGAAAATCTCAGACTCTTTGCTAAGATAAAAGGGATTCCACCACAGGAAGTGGAACAAGAGGTACATAAAGATATCAGAACTAATGTATTGGTCAAAACG
>NW_006339956.1:0-411 GCF_000327345.1 Myotis davidii
TTTTTTTTTTCTAGTTTGATTTTCAGATATTCTGTGCCAAGTATATCTGAATTCCATTGTGGCAGGTCCATTATGCCATGATCAGAATAATTTTATCATCTTTATCAGTTTGAAAGATGCACTTCACACATTGAAAATAGTTTTTCACAGGTGGATTTAACACTGAGACAGTTTCTCCAAAGAGAATTGACATATGGTAGAGAATTTTTAAAATGCACCAGCTGCTTAAAATAGAAAGAGATTAGCAGAAAGTTCAATTTGATAATTATGAAATGCAGAATACTAAGCCAATTAAATAAAATTGAATTAAAACACAAACAAGATGCAGTCACCCTAATCCTATATTACTTTTGATAATGTTCTCAATTGCACACCATGGACAATTACTCATTCAGTAAAATAATTTATTTA
>NW_006339957.1:0-411 GCF_000327345.1 Myotis davidii
TAATTAGCATATTGTGCTTTTATTATTACAGATTCTGAATATATGTTTGAAATAGTAGTATGGGGATTGGGCAGATATAAAAGTGCTCAAACTCTACCTCCAAGAACTCTACTCCCTTCACTATATGCACCCACAGCCCCTCTTCTATTTGTTAGTGCTTCCCCCATTATCTTAGGATTCACCCTCTCTATATAGACTTTATTTATTTATTGTTTCACTGATATGGTTTTCCACTTGGTTGACTGCTCTTTAGGCTCAGAGAATATGGATCCCCTTGGGGCAGCGATCAGCTCTAAGGCAAAAACTAACAAATGTCTGTTGGGGAAGTTGTTCTTTACTCCTCACCCGAGGATATTGTCCCACTACTTTCTAGAGAGGGTGTAAGAGAGAGGGAAAGACAGAAAGAAATAT
>NW_006339958.1:0-411 GCF_000327345.1 Myotis davidii
TAGTTTAGATCTTACATATGATTCATGTAGAAATTGAGCTTCTGTTATTAGTTAGTCTCAAAGACCATGATAGTGAATTCTGGGGCCTCCAGTTGCAGTGGAATTTTACATGGATCTCATTTAATTCACAGACTAAATCAATCACACCATTTCCTTCAAGGTGTTTTCCACTTACACCAAATACTTGCTCATCTTCATTGTTATTACCACATCACAGTCTATGATTATCTCAAACCTGTATTCAAATTAAGTTCCAACACCTCAACATGCTCATTAAAACCTTTCAATACTTTCCAATTTTTTAATTTTCAGGTTCCTACTGTTTCTCTGCTAAAGTAGAATTGAGGGGACAGAGGGCTGACCAAGGTCTGATCTAGTAGGTAAATGAAAACACTAGTGATGTTCATTGTA
>NW_006339959.1:0-411 GCF_000327345.1 Myotis davidii
GCTTCCCCTAATATTAACATCTTGCATAACCATCATATAATGATCAAAACTAAGAAATTCAGACTGAACACTACTATGAAATAAATTACAGATATCACCAGCTTCCCCCTATTGTTACTTCTGTCCTGGGGTCCAGCCCAAGAATCTGCATTGCATTGGTTTTCATGCCTCCTTATTCTTTCCCGTCTGAGTGGTACCAGAACTACTAAGTATAGGAACTTGGATATCTTGAAAAAAACAATTATCCGTGTCCCAAAATGAGCTAAGTATTAATGGTGATAATATCTTGACATCCTCATATCTACTTCCATTTCATACTTCATGATGGTCATTGCATTATATGTTTTTCTTTCTATAATCTAAACTGGAATTATCAGAAATTATATACAGTGGGGCCTTGACTTATGAGTT
>NW_006339960.1:0-411 GCF_000327345.1 Myotis davidii
TGTAAGAATGAAGACTTTTTTCAACAGAAGATAAATCAGTTTGCTTGATTTGCCAATGAAGATTTTCTGATTAGTTGATATGGTAGTCATTTTTCCATAATTAGAATTAAGTGGAATCTGCAGCTACAAAGTTCTGATAAAAGCATGTTTAAAGGGAAATATTTAAAAATTATCAAAAAGTTATTGGCGAAAATGAGAAGTTGGAACCTTTGTGCATTGCCAATGGCATGTAAAATGGTGCTGCCGCTGTGGAAAAGTAGGGTGGTTCCTCAAAAAAATTAGAATTACCCTTTGACCCAGTAATTTCATTTCCGGATCTATACATAAAAGAATTGAAAGCAAGGACTCAAAACAGATATTTGTGCACCAATGTTCATAGCAGCATTATTCACAGTAACCAAAAGATGGAAA
>NW_006339961.1:0-411 GCF_000327345.1 Myotis davidii
AAAAAAGAAAGTAGAAAAAGAACACATTAAACCCAAAGCAAGCAGAGGCTGAAAATAATAAGGAAACAAAATAAATGAAACTGGAAACGAAACCAACAGAGAAAAGTCAATAAGACCAAAAGCTGGTTCTTGGAGAAGATCGATAAATTGATAAACCTCTAGGCGGACTAAGAAAAAAGGACACGGGGCACAAAGGATTGATTTCAGGAATGAGGTGACGTTACTTTGACTCTACAGACATGAACAGAATAACAAGAAAATATTATGAACAACTTTTTGCCTATTGATTTGACAACTTAGGTGAAATAGACAAATTCCTTCAAAGACATAATCTACCCAACTTCACTCAAGAGGAAATATGTAACCCGAGTAACTCTATAACTATTAAAAGATTGAATTTTTAGTTAAAAA
>NW_006339962.1:0-411 GCF_000327345.1 Myotis davidii
CGTACTTCTCACTTCTCCCCAAGATGGGCACACAATGGCCATCCACAGCCATCTACACTGAAGTGATGCCTGTCACTACCTTGCTACTTGGCATAATGCTGGGCACATAGGGGGACTCAATAAATATATATTGGGTGGATACTAGGATAGGTGGATAAATGATGGGTTAACAGGTGGGTGGTTGAAAAAGAAATAGATTAATGGATGAATGAAATGATGGCTCAATAAGTAGAGGAAGCCAACTTGGAAATAAATTTAGACCAATCAATCAATGTTATGGAACCTCTTCTATACCAGTATTGTGCTGGGTAGCGGGAAACAGTGCTGGAGCAAAAATGTGTTTATAAAAAATATATAGTTTAATCTTTGTGCTAATGTGGAAACAAGCTGGGCCCAAGTCCATGAAAATAG
>NW_006339963.1:0-411 GCF_000327345.1 Myotis davidii
TCCATGTCCCTCTCCCTCTTCCTTCAGCCCCTTATCCTGGACTACTGGCTTCTCTAGTGTGGCAAGTCCCCAGTGCCCAGCACAGTGCCAGGTACACATTTGGTTCTCCATAAGTGCTCGCTGCCCACTAAGCACTAGCCCTGACCCTCCATGGACTCCCGAAGGGCCCTTCCTTCCCTCCGTTGGGTTTAGAAGTGATGGCATGTGAAAGAGAAGCCACCTAGTGCACGGCAGGCCAGTTAAAGGCCCAGCACACTCAGACAGGCGCTGCACGTGTAGCATCCATGCATGGCCACCTAGGAGCAAGTCCCCCCTAAATGGCTGCGAATGATACTGACACAAAAAGTGTACATGGCCTTCCTTCTGAACTTGGATTCTCTGTCCTCCCAACCCCCACCCTCAAGCAGCCAT
>NW_006339964.1:0-411 GCF_000327345.1 Myotis davidii
TCAAGTGTTCTGGTTTGTCTGGGGTTGAGGGGTTTCCTGGGACACAGGACTTTCAGTAATTAAACACGGGCTATTGTTCACCTCGTTCAGAGTGTCACAAGTCCTCCAAATCCCCCTGCCATACAGCCCCATTCCAAATCCAGGTCCTACTGTTTCCTGGTCATTACTCTTTACTTTTAGATGAGGTCTGGTAAGGCTGTGAATGCAATTCCTGGTGTATTTGGCAACCAGATGGCTAAAATAATACCTTGGTTTTCAGTTATTTCAGCCTTACAGTTGGTAAGAGAGAAGAGATTCTTTTAGCAAAAACATAGGCATTTCTCTCATTTTTATACTGTGCCTTGAGCTGAGAACTTAAGCCTTTGAGCCTAAATTATCTCTTTATGATTCCATCTCTGTAGAGCAACTAAC
>NW_006339965.1:0-411 GCF_000327345.1 Myotis davidii
TTTGGTTTGTGAGCCAATGCTCTAACCACTGAACTATGCTGGAAAGGGTTAGGTATTTAAATTTTAAATAATTGTTTCCTCAAATTTAAGTCAGTTTAGTCTTTCCTTTATGGTCTCATAATCAACAACAATAACAGCATAAAATATGTCACATGGGACAATACAGATTTTTTTTTCTTTTGAAATAGGACACTTTTCTTTTGAAAGAGGACAGTTTTCTTTTGAAATAGGACAGTTGTCAAGCAGATCATTACCATGTGAGCATCCTTTTTAAACCCTGCTGGAGAGAATGAGTATGTGGAGTATTCAGGGTAATTCAGGACTGAATTTTAAAAGCCAGATTTATTAAGTCAATTAAGCATATTTCCAAATAAAATTTGCAACACTGCAACCATAATTATAAGACTAGAG
>NW_006339966.1:0-411 GCF_000327345.1 Myotis davidii
CTCTACTTAAGAGACCACATTCTATTTGGTAGTGAATTGCTTTCACTCTTGTCACCCAGGACATTGATTTGTTTAAGTTCATGGCATTATATGCTTCCTTTATGGCTTCCTATGGTCTTGAAGTAAAACGACTGACCAAGTATCATGGATTTTGGTGTTTTCCTTTAATTTTCAGCATTTGGCGTGTGTTTGCATGTAACAATGAGCATCAGAAAGTTGAAACATTTCATTTATGGGATTGCTAAATGTTCTTGGGGTAATTTTGGTTGGCTTTACGTGGCTTTTTACTATACAGAGTTCAATGCTTTAAACACATAGTGCATTCTTTTCCTTCTTCAATCATTTATAAACTCTGAGTTTGTTGCATGCAGATTACATAATTGATTATAAATGAATAATGTGGGGAATATT
>NW_006339967.1:0-411 GCF_000327345.1 Myotis davidii
GGACTACTGTGGATATCTGGACACTGATTAAGGTGTCGATAGTCGGTTTGAGGTCTGCTCCCCGGGAAGGAATTCCTGGCCCCGCCATGAAGTTCTGGGACCCGGATGTAGGTCTGATGCCCGGATGCAGGTCTTGGTCCTGGGATGGAGTACTGGGCACTAGGGGCAGTCTGGATCAGGGCAGAACCTCTGGATTATAGAATGCTCCTCTGGACTACTGTGGACATCTGGACCCTGATAAAGAATAGATACTGGGTTCGAGGTTAGGCCCCAGGATGGACTTCTGGGCCGAACCATGAAGGTCTGGGGCTCAGAAGGAGGTCTGGGTCCAGAGAGGTAGTTCTGGGCACTAGAGGGCTGTCAGGGCCCCAGGGCAGTGGTGTGGGTCACGGGCAGGACCTCTGGATCATG
>NW_006339968.1:0-411 GCF_000327345.1 Myotis davidii
CATATTCGTAGGAAGGTATGAAGTGGTCTGGAGATGTAGCATCTTTGTATTCCTCTCTTTTTAAGCTTTCACTGAATATAATTGAGAATTCAGAAGGACAAAAAGGGAATATTGTATCTCATTCATGTAGTCCAGGAAGGACTTTATGAAACAAAATTATGCAACAAGAACTTCATACTTTCCAATTTTGCTAAAGAACATTCATAGTATTTTTATACATTTCATGATATTTCTGCACCAAATTTACTTGCTATAGTTAATAACTAGACAAATGCTTAAGGCAGGTATATAAAGGTGATTGGAAGGAAATAAATGATATAGTATTAAAAACATTCTGTGGATTGCTTATTCTAATTGGTGATTATAAATTTAAAATATTGCCCTAACTGATGTGGTTCAGTTGGTTGGAGC
>NW_006339969.1:0-411 GCF_000327345.1 Myotis davidii
ATCAATAAAATATCTTTAAAAAATAAATAAATATTACTTCTTATCTTGTGCCCTTTTCCCACCAGGTTGTTTCTCTATAGTCACTAGGAAGAAGAGAATTTTGAATCAGTCTTTGTGGCCTAAAATGTCTCCATGCTCATTAAAACTCACTTCACAATACACAGAGAAAAGGAAAACCACAAATATGAAACTCCCTACAGATCTACAAATTCACCTGCATGTACAGTCATTTTTTTAACCACCCTCATCTGATGTTTCAGTTACCATGGATATAATGAGACCTCGGCTCTTATCTTCTTAAAGGAAATATTTCAGTCAAGAGACAAAGTGTAGCAAAGTAAGTAAAAATTTATTGGCTACAAAGAAAATATACTTAGGACAGTGAAATGAGGAAGGGTATAAAAGTGGTAA
>NW_006339970.1:0-411 GCF_000327345.1 Myotis davidii
GCCAGAAGGTTGAGAACCACTGCTTTAGAGTATCTGCATCTGAACTAAATGGAATTTTGCTTTTCTTACCATTTCTCCATGCCCTGTGGCCCTACTAAGATCATATCATAAAGTCTCTGTGATTGCATCTATATATCAAAGATACAGATATTTCAAAGCAACCAGATGTTGACTCAAGTTTTTACTTGTATCCAAATGTCTGAGAATGTGTATACCCAGGCTAAAAGCAGCTAAAATATTTGAACCTTTTTCATACAAATAATGAAACAATTAACCTGACAGAAATAGCTATTCTACTCCAGAAAACTCCTTGTTGATGTTTCAAACACTTTGTTGGTTTTTGCTTAAACCATGTATGTGAGATTTAAATGCCAGTGACTGAAAATAAAAATTCCTAAGATTCTATGTCCA
>NW_006339971.1:0-411 GCF_000327345.1 Myotis davidii
TGGAATCAAACCCAGGAGCCTTCAGTCTGCAGGTGGACGCTCTGCCCACTGAGGCAAACTGGCTAGGGCTGCACCTAACACATTAAACAGCAGAGAATAGGCACTGAATCTACATCACATGAACGGATGATGAGTTAGGGGTCATTGTTATTGCCTTCTTTAAGTTTTTCTAAATTATCAGAATTATTTCTAATAAACGTTTTTCTTGTAGTTTATGACAGTGAATGCCAACCAGAAGCCTCCCTGAGCCAAGGCTCCATCCATGACACTCACCACGCTTCTGGAACTGCTCCAGCCACTCACTGCTCAGCTGCTTGATTGACGTCATCACTGCCTTGAAGGCTCCCTTCAGCCGCTTCCCCAGGATCATGTGATCTGGCTCTGCCCGTAGGCGAATACCATACTTTTTTT
>NW_006339972.1:0-411 GCF_000327345.1 Myotis davidii
TAGGAGATGGCTCGGCTGTACCCTGAGAGGTAGACGAGCATCTTGGGGGAGCTCACAGAAGGGAAGAAGATGTCACACACAGACAGCTCACACAGGAAGAAGTACATGGGGGTGTGCAGTCGGGCGGAGGAGGCGATGGCCAGCAGGATGAGCAGGTTGCCCACAAGAGTGAAGACGTAGAAGGTCAAAAACAGGACAAGGAGCACGGTCTCCAGATCCTCTGTGTGCGGGATGCCCAGCAGGATGAACTCGGTCACCACTGAGGCGTTCCTCATGGCCGGGCTCCGGTCAGGCCTTGGAAAGGGACTCGAGACACCCAAGACTGAACACCAATAGCAAATTATCAAGCTGCTTGCTGAGGAGAGCTTTGGCTGTGTTTGTAACAAGCAGAACCCAGCCCCCCTAGGAATG
>NW_006339973.1:0-411 GCF_000327345.1 Myotis davidii
CCACATGGCAGGGCCCAGTTTGTACTTCTTAATCCTGTCACCTTTTTCATCCAACCCCCAACTCCCCTTCCCCCTGGCAACCAGCACTGATCAAGGAGATAATCATTCCTGAGCTGAGTCTGAAAGAATATATAGGAGAAGGACATTCCAGTGAGAGGGAGCAGGAACACAAGCAAACAAACTAACAAAAAACTGTGGAGGCCTGAGGCAGCAGGTTCAGCACAGGCAACTGCAAAAAATTCGCTACGATCCTAGTGCAAAGAAGGAGCCAGAGAGACAGAGGGCACTGCGTGCCTTCCTCCCGCAGAATCAGTGTCTTGTGATCACAGGGAGCCCTTCAACCGTCTTTATTTTCTTAAATACTTAGGACAGTATTTTCCTGACCTTACTCTTCTGGCTCCTTTTTTTTTT
>NW_006339974.1:0-411 GCF_000327345.1 Myotis davidii
ACCAAGGTATGTATCCTTGACCAGAATTGAACCCTGGGGGGAACCCAGGACTCTTAGGTCTATAGGCCAAAGCTCTAACCACTGAGAAAAATTGGCTAGGGCAGAATCTGTCTCTTGTTGAACAATGCCTTGCATTTGGCTAGTATTTACATATTTGTCAAATGAATGGTTTACATGAAATAAAATTAAATGAACAGCCATGAAAGCCATTCTGCTTCTTGGACACAGCACTTTAACCATTTCAATATTATCAGAAAGGGCCAATAATTCAGTCCGCCCAGGAGTTTTTAAATATTGATTTCCCATTCATTTCCCTTTAAGGCATCTTCTATCTGATAATGACATGAAATATGTGTCACATTATGTTTTAAGTTTTCCTCTTCCTCCCTATGTATAATCTAAATGGTAGAC
>NW_006339975.1:0-411 GCF_000327345.1 Myotis davidii
ACGCCCAGATGTAACCACTTCTCACGCGTGAGGGAGACGCCAGGACAGACTAACAAGCTGAGGGTCCTCCCCCCACACACAGAAACGTGTTACGTGATGGAGGTGTTAGCTAACCTTGTGTCATCAGCTTGCAGTGTACGTGTGTCACATTGTGCACCTTAAACCTAAAATGCTGTGTGTCAGTTACAGCAACACCGCTCAGGAAAGAGAGCTGAGAGGAAAGCGAACGGAAGAATGAAGTTAACGATGTGTGTCCCACGAACAGAGCCTCTGGCTCAACAACAGGGCCTCTTGGGCCCATGAGAGCAGGGGTGTGAGGGTGGCAACTGTGACTGTCCCCCATGCTGCCTGGTGGTCCCGTGTTTCCTGGGTCACTTTCTGCAGGTCCCTATCACAGCTGCGCCCTTTTCC
>NW_006339976.1:0-411 GCF_000327345.1 Myotis davidii
TAAAAAAAAATACAGGAGGAGGAAGCTGATTTTTAGAAAGAGAAAGACATTCTGAGAAAGGGGTAGAGAGAAGAGATCAGTGAGGGAAGGGAGAAAAGTAAGAGAGAATCAAGGACCAAAGCTGATCCTAAGACCTACCTGGGATCCTGATGCCTTTGGTTCTTGTTCTAATAATAGTGATGATGATGGTGATGACGATGATGATAATGATGATGCTGACAAAGATTATAACAATAGGTAACATTTTAGCCTTTATATGAATTGACTCAGTGATTATAAGAAATCCATGAGGAAGGTTTTATTGTATTCCAGTTTTAGGGAGTGCCCATTTGTAGTCTCATAGGAACCCTGGATGTGCACTTCTTATCATCCATACATTATTTTTTAAATTTTTTTTATTGATTTCAGAGA
>NW_006339977.1:0-411 GCF_000327345.1 Myotis davidii
ATAGAGTCAAATAGCTGATTTATATGGTAAATGTGTGTCAATAGGAAACTGCCAAATTATTTGCTACCAAGCTGTGTCCCATCAACATGAGGGTATAGTTTGTGTATATGCTTTCAAGCTGGCATTATCAATATTTTTAATTTTAGCTCTTCGAGTGGCTATGTAGTGGTATCTCACTGTGATGGTTTCAATGTACATTTCTATAATGATTAATGACTTTGAGCATCATCTTATATACTTATTTGCCATTTATATGTCTTTTGGTCAAATGTGTCCTTAAAATTGTTGCCCATTTGCAATTGAGTTATTTTTATTCTTGTTATCAATAAGAATTCTTTGTAGGTTTGAATACAAGTACTTGTTTTGCAAATATTATTCATAGTCTGTGGCTTGTGGTTGGATTCTCATCAT
>NW_006339978.1:0-411 GCF_000327345.1 Myotis davidii
TGTATGGATGGAGAGAGTTTATAATCATTAGAGGGAGTTATTTTAATAGTAATAAATAGTTACAGATTGGAGTTGATAATTTACTTGGATGATAAATGAATTTAAGATTTGTGTCTGAGTCTCTTTTTGGAATAGTGACAGGTGTGAAGATAGATGAGAGTACAAGGTAGGATGGTGAGATGGCCTTGATTAATCAATCAGTTCCTCTTCCTTCCTCTTTTGATGTTAGAAGACAGCCTATAGATGTCCCCCAACACTGCCGTGCTAATGTGTAAACCTGTTTTTCTGAAAGCAGTTACCACTTTCATAAAATACCAGCAGCTCCAAGTAAAGGGTCCAGAAAGGCGAGCCAGAGGTGGCTTATCAGGGGAGGGGCGGAGGAGGCTCAGACAGGGAGAGGAGTGTCCCAGA
>NW_006339979.1:0-411 GCF_000327345.1 Myotis davidii
TGCTAATTTGCAAAGACAATAGGACACTTAAAAATGTATATAATGGCTCAGAAAACACATCATCCACATGCTTTTTGTTTAAAAATTACTTGAAGACATATGTGAAGTTAATAAAAATTTAAAAATGTGTAAGATATGCTATAAAAAGACATAATATTCACATAAAAAGACATATTATGTATGAAATAATTCAAACATAAAACTAGGTGTATTAGCCAGGGTTCTTCAGAGAAACCAAACCAATATTACATATATATAGATAGATAGATATAGCACATGCAATTATGAAGGCTGAGAAATTCCATGACCTGCAGTCCTCAAGCCAGACATTTGAGAGAGCCAATAGAATAGTGCCAGTCTGAGTTCTGATGGAGGGATTTATAATCTGATAGATAGAGCACCTGAATTAAT
>NW_006339980.1:0-411 GCF_000327345.1 Myotis davidii
GTTGACTGCCTGGCCCTCTTTTTCTATCTCCTCAAATGGAAAGGGCATTGAATCTCAAATGTCACTTTTTCTAATAGCTTCCAATGTTTCCCAGTCCAAATCTTTTGCTACTATAGCAAATACGAAGCAAATTGGCCTCTTAAACTTTCCCATGCATTCAATTCCTATGGAAGGACTAATAAGTAAAGCTAAGAGATGTCATGTCCCTTACCTTCTTCTCCTTCCTTTCCTTTTTCTCCCTTCTAGTCCTAAAGCCCTTAGGTGGGGCATAGCACAACAAATATATCTGTGCAGAGGGCATCAGAGTGGCCCAATGCAGGGTGTTGGATTCTGAACCAGGGAAGAAGGGTATCCAAGTAAGAGGGAAACTTAGTCTGGGCAGTTATAGACCAAGCAGGGTGACAAAGGTGT
>NW_006339981.1:0-411 GCF_000327345.1 Myotis davidii
TTTTTTTTACATTTATTACTACAGTGTTTTGCTATTAGTTTAGGTTATTGTGTCCTTGGTTGTTCCATCAGGATCTTGGAAATACAATAGAAAAAACAAATGCCCTTCTGTTTTCCTTTATTTCTTGCTAGATGCACTGCATTTGGCTTTCCAGATGTCTCTACAAGATCTATTATCCTTTAGGCTATCAGAAATTTTTGCTATGTATTTTATTTCACAGAGAAATTATTACAATTCCTGTATTTTATTTTTCTTTGTATTATTTACTACCTCTTTTCATCAACTAAGTTTGGCAAGTATCATTCAGCACCATATATCATAGAAAGAAGGACATAGACATTAAACAGCAGCTTTCATTCTAGGAAACAAAAGTTGATTGCTGGAGCCATAATCAAGTTGCTCTTTTTTTTT
>NW_006339982.1:0-411 GCF_000327345.1 Myotis davidii
CTTTATCTCATTTTTTCCTTTTTGCCAACCTTTAATTCCTCACTTCTCCCATTTTCATCCTGTTTCTTTTCTCATGTTCCTGCTTTAGTTTTCTCTCTCTCTCTCTTTTTTTTTACTTCTTGTTAAAATCTGATCTTCTTTATTTGCTTTATTGGTGTTATACTATTATAGTAGTCTCTGTTGGCTTACTCATGTATATAATTTCCTCTCCTCTGCTACAAGTCCATACACCCTTATCTTTTCTCTTTCCATGCTAGCCAATTTTTTTTCTTCTTGTTGTTGTTTGATTGTTTGTTTTTGTTTTTATTTATGCTTTTGTTTTTCCCCGCCTCACATGCTTTCTTCTTCTACTAATAGCTTAATTAGTTTCACACACCCAACTCAGGCCTATCTGCTCTCTACTCTATTCCC
>NW_006339983.1:0-411 GCF_000327345.1 Myotis davidii
TTGGATATTAACCCCTTATCAGATATATCATTACACTTTTACATGAGCATTGATATTCTACTGTTACAAATATAAGAATAAGACTCACTTGATTGCCCTACTACTGCTTGCCACAAAAGTTCATCTTTCTTATATGTGATAGTCCTTATAGTATTTCATAAATTACGTTGACTTTTTGAAAAAAGAAAAGCAAAGAAGCTACTGTGACTGTTTATAAGAAGTATATTGATGGCATGCTATATTAAAATTAACTATAAAAATTATGATTTCATGGTTAAAGAAAGCTATTAGATAAAAATTAAACCATTTAATGCTAAACCTACCGTCCTTAATGACATACACATGAAAATAATAACAAGCACAGTAAAAAAATACCATTACACAGCACAGTTTTCTAGAAAAATGATTCCC
>NW_006339984.1:0-411 GCF_000327345.1 Myotis davidii
ATGGCTTTTCTCCAGTGTGAACTCGCTGGTGTTGAATAAGAGCAGAGCTTTCACAAAAGACCTTCCCAAAATCAGTACACTCGTAGGGCTTTTCTCGTGTCAACTCTGGTGATGAATGAGGGTACACCTTTGTCTGAATGAATTCCCACATTCACTGCACTCATAAGACTTTTCTCCAATGTGAACTCTATGATGCTCAGTGAAGTTAGACCTTTGTCTGAAGGATTTCTCATAATCAATACACTCATAGAGTTTTTCTCCAGTGTGAACTCTCTTATATTGAATGAGGTTAAATATTCCTCTAAAAACATTCCCCATTTGCTACATACATAATTCACTTCTTCAGAGCGGACATCCTGACATAGAACAACTCTCTCCTTGTGGCTGGCAGCTTTGTCACATTCACCCCAA
>NW_006339985.1:0-411 GCF_000327345.1 Myotis davidii
AAATTAAAATAAACCCATCTGACTCAAGCCACTGTTATTTGAGTTTCCTGTTACAAATAGCCAATTTTAATCTCTACTTGGTGAAAGAATAATCATATTGTACATATGTCCTAAAACTATATTTGCTTACTTTTATCTCTCCCGTAATATATAGTGAAAAATTTGGGGTCTTCAACCAGACATTGAATCAAAGCTTTCTTCCAAATCACAAAGAGGTTCCGCCTTCAAGTCCTCCTGCTACTCATGCTCATGCTCAAACGGATTGGCCACCTGTTGAAGTGAGAATGTATGCCCCATGTAAACTTTCAACATTACTCCCCTTCAATTTTGCCCATGCTGCGTCTTGACATATATGATTCTAATGTATCAACACTTCAAATACTTTTCAAAAGAGTCATAGACTCTTAGAGG
>NW_006339986.1:0-411 GCF_000327345.1 Myotis davidii
TATGTATGTATGTATATATGAATATTAGTTTGAATATATGAATATTAGTTTGCTGGAGCTGCCATAATAAAGTATTACAGTCTAGGTGGCTTAAACAACATCAATTTATTTCTCTCAATTCTGGAGGCTAGAAGTTCAAGATCAGGCTGTTGGCAGGGTTAGTTTGTCCTGAGGCCTCTCTCCTTGGCTCCCAGATAGATGGCCACCTCCTCGCTGGATCTTCAGGTGGTCTTTTCTCTGTACACACGCGTCCTTGGTACCTCTCTCTGCACGATCTAATCTCCTCTCCTTTCAAGGGCACCGGTCAGAATGTCCTCATTTAAATTTAATCACCTCTTTAAAGACAATGTTTTCCAATAGTCACATTCTGAAGTACTGAGAGTTAGGGCTTCAACATATGAAGTTTGGGGA
>NW_006339987.1:0-411 GCF_000327345.1 Myotis davidii
AAAAATGACTTAGAGGGCAAGTGATTTGCAAATGTCAGATCGTTTTTAATTCATCCACTTATAAAGTTGAATTTAATGTTCCTGAATATTTATCTTCTAATTTTTCCAAAAATTGACTGGTGTAGAAAACATGGTATGGGTTTAAATGGGAAAAGCAGGGGTAACAATAATAATTAACATTAATTGAGCAATTACCATATGTCAGGCACCAGGCAAATAAATAGTAATTCATTTAATCTTTACAACAAAGCCATGAGATGTGTACTAGCTCTTTATGCTTTTCAAAGTGCTTTCACATAAGCATTTTCTATTGCTCCTCACCCAGTGCTCTGAGGCAGACAGGGAACTCACAGCACGTAAGACACCTTGAAGACCTTGAAGTGGACAGGTGGGCCCCAGAGCACTGCTCAA
>NW_006339988.1:0-411 GCF_000327345.1 Myotis davidii
TTAAACTCGTAAGTCAAGGCCCCACTATAATAGAAAAGGAGAATAATTACATTTATTTTAATGTGAGCTAAGCAAAAGACATTGAATAAAAGCTACATAGTATGGATAATTTTTCTCACATAGTATGGATAATTCATATTCAATTGTTATTAAATAAATGCACACTTCTAACATTCCTGAGTGTCAGATGTTCTTTTAAATAGGTTAAACATTTCTCAATAGAGTGTCTTATACCATGCTTTTGTTTTAGCATACCTATTCATATAAATAGTGCAAAGTGTTCATATCTGTGACCAACTTAAGATACAAAAGTCAATAAAGCACTACTCTGTGTTGTCAATTTAAGGGATATTGCTAAGAAGCATCTTTACTACTGATTAACAATCTATTTATATAAAAACCCTGGGTGTA
>NW_006339989.1:0-411 GCF_000327345.1 Myotis davidii
GGCAGTGCACAAGTTTCATGCACCGGGCCTCTAGTAAGTGTATAAATTGGAAATCAGCACATATGTTGGTTCACAAACTGGCCCCCATTCAGGGAGGACAAGGAGAGACCAAGGAAAGATGCAGACCATGGTATAAATGGTAGATGACTGTTATAATAAGTACGGGAACCTACATACAAGGCTGGGCTCAGGAGGCTGCAAGACACTTAGATCTTTGCAGCCACCTGCTTGAATCTTAAAAGTTAATATAGAGGTCTTAACATATTCAGTCTAGGGGGTCTCAAAATGCCAACTCTCTAGGGGATTTTCTTAAATAAAAGCTCCTACTAGAGGAATGGTGCCAGAACATACATTCCAAGGACAGGAAAGTGGGTAAGATGCCTCCAGTTGCCCAGGACCAACAGTGGTCAC
>NW_006339990.1:0-411 GCF_000327345.1 Myotis davidii
CCCCCCCACCATTCACATCCTTCCTAGGACCTGAGAAGATGACCTGATTTGAAAATAGAGTTTCTGTAGATGTGCAATTAGTTAAGACGAGTGTGGGATCTAAATCCAATTGGACTAGTGTCCAATGAGAGGAGAAGAGAAGCAGACACAAAGGAGAATGCCATGTGATGATGGAGGTGGAGTGATGTGTCTGCAAGTGAAGGAATGCCAAGGGTTAGTGGCAACCAGCAGAGCCTAGAAAGAGGCAAGGGAGGAGTCTCCTCTAGAGCCCTCAGAGGGAGCAGGGCCCTGCCCATACTTTGATTTTGGACTCACAGCCTCCCCAAGAGTGAGAGAATCACACTTGGTTCTCTGCATTTTGTTGTTTTTTTCTTTTGCTAATCCGCACCTGAGGATATTTTTCCATTGATT
>NW_006339991.1:0-411 GCF_000327345.1 Myotis davidii
CCACACAGGCCTCCCAGCACCTGCAGGGACGCGTTGGCTGCCTGCCTCCTGAGGCCCATGCAGCGCCTTCACGTTTGTACTCGGGGCCTCTGGCTCTCCAGTCAGTGAAAGAACAGTCACACCAGACATTAAGGGTCATTCAGGCCGCGAAGCTGTCGAGGGGATTTATGGGAGGTGGGAAAGGGACGAACAGCCTGCGTCCTGGTGGCCCCTGCTCCTGCCCAGGTGTTCTCACCTGAGAGCAATTGCATGGAGAGGGGGCAGCAGCACTAGCTGTCGTGAACGCCTCGCCTCGGTGCAGCAGGTGCGTCTTCGTGGCGACCACTGCAAGGTGTAGGCTCCCTGAACGGTCACGTGCTTTCTCCTGCATCTCGGCGATGCCGTTTCACAGATCCTGTGTTGTAAACCTGT
>NW_006339992.1:0-411 GCF_000327345.1 Myotis davidii
TCTTATTGAAATTTAAAATCTTGCCATTCCTTCAGTTATGTGGTTGGAGGTGACAGAAAGTAGAGAGAACATAGGGTTTTCGATCCAACAGACTCAGAGAACACTCTCTCACCTCTGTGAGTTTGAGCCAGTTGCTTAGTCTGTGTGAGCATAACACTATCATTATTGTCTGTATGGTTGTTTTGCATTAAAAAATAAAATAAAACTCATATTCACACATATATGTTTTATTGATTCACGTATGAGACAACTATAGTACAAGCTTCTCCCAGTAGTGTATCTGGTATGGGCTTTAGCTGATGTCAACCTCGTGAGCAACAAATGCCATGAATAAAGTGACAATATCTTTAAAAAAAAGTTATTGAATTTATTGGGGTGACATCTTCTATATTTATAAAAGCCTAAGTGACC
>NW_006339993.1:0-411 GCF_000327345.1 Myotis davidii
TTTTATATAAATGTATCATAACATACTTATCAACTTTGCTATTGGCAAAGCATTCGGGCTTCTTCTAGCTATTGGCCATGGTAGACAACGCTGTTCCAAATATTCATGTGCTCATCTCCTGGTACACATTTGGAAGCATTTCCTTGGGGTAGATTCTAGGAGTTAATTGTGGGATATTTGCATGCTCAAATTTTCTAGGAAATACCAAACTGTTTTCCAATGTGGTTGCTCTAATTTATACTCCCTCCAGCCATGGATGAGAGCTAAAGTGGCCAACAGACATAATAGCATCCGATTGTTTAATAGCTGCCAATACGATGTATGCCACAGGTCAGCTTGGGCTGCCATAACAAAACACGATAGACTGGGTGGTTTAAAAACAGAAATTCATTTTCTCACAGTTCTGGAGGC
>NW_006339994.1:0-411 GCF_000327345.1 Myotis davidii
AATAAATAAATAAATAAATAAATAATAAAGCATATGAGTAATGGGCTCTGTAAAACAAGTGCAAAGCTTCTTAAAAATAATGCAAAACTTTCATTACTTGTTAGAAGAAAAATACGGTTGTGACATTCAAAGTAATACTTGATATCTGGCAGTTCATTATTTAAAGCATTGTTCAGTAAAGGAATGATTTTAGGGATGGAGCTTCACAGTGTCTAGGTTTAATAGCAAATAATTTTGGAGACAATCCCTGGACTTGTTGAGTAACTGTATTACACTCACTACATTAAGGAGAGAAAATAGTTTATTTGACATCTACAGACTTGCTTAAATTTGATGATAGATTTTCTGATAAAATTAAATGTATTACATGATAATTTTGCTGAATATACACTTCATTCTTCTTAGGTTGCA
>NW_006339995.1:0-411 GCF_000327345.1 Myotis davidii
TCAATGTCACCCCAATAAATTCAATTTTAAAAACACACAAAAATCATCCAGTTTCAACCTAGGGAATTAAGAGGCAGCACTCTGAATGTGGGAAAAGCCTAGAAGAACCAGGGGTGGTAAGTAAAGATGCTGGCTGTACCCGCTGTACTTATGGAGGCACTGAGCCCAGCCTTCCCCTGGGAGAAGAGAGAAACTTCCCACTGTCCATGAGCCTTTCTTATTTTTCTCTGCTTAATCCTGTCACTTTTTATAACATTCCAATACCAAATAATGACCTTTTCTATTTGCTGCCATAACTATGCCTATGCCCTTCTTAATTACTTCATGCAATAAAGTCATTCTGGAAGATCGGACTTAGTGTGCATCTTTGTGATTCAAGGAAGCTTTAGAGCAGTGGTTCTCAACCTTCCT
>NW_006339996.1:0-411 GCF_000327345.1 Myotis davidii
GCATATTATGCTTTTATTATTATAGATGTAAGGAAATGTTACCATGCATGTACACAGCTGTTTTATCCTGGGGACCTTTGGATGCCAACTTGGAATATTGGAATAGGAATGAGATCTGAACTTCAAAAAATGATTATAAGACACTTAATTTATAAGGTTAGTCCCAAACCTGTATACATATCAATCAATGTATAAAACTGCAATTATGAGTTAAAAGCCTAAAGGGACAAAGTTTTAGATGCAGAAATTTCCTATTTGAGATTCAGTTAAGAAATTCTCCTTCATTTTCCCCAGAAAGAACTTAGAATTTTTACCACAAGCTTGAGTCAACAATGGTTGTTATTACATAAATACACTAACAATAGAGGCCCGATGCAAGAAATTCATGTAAAGGGCTCAGCCCTCACAGCC
>NW_006339997.1:0-411 GCF_000327345.1 Myotis davidii
AAAAAAAAAGAGTTTCAACAATTTAGATAAGAGACTAAATCATTTTCCATAGCATCACATTAATGGCTTATCTGTGAGTCTTTATGACAGAAACTTCAGGTACTTATATATCCAATATGTGTGCATGTATGTGTGTGTGTGTATGTACACATGCATATGTGTGTATGTTTTCATTTCTTCTAGGTACTTTTTAATAAATTATGGTATTGGAGTTGTTAAAATATGGCCTTCTATAAGTTGAAAGATTCTATACTCAACAAATGATAATGCCAATTATTAATATCTGCTCTATCTTTCATAAGTTAAAGAAACTGAAACATGGAAAATTCTAGAACTTTTCCCATCTGTCTCTAGTCAAAGACCCAGCTTACTATAGGTCCTACAAATTTGCATGCCCTTTGAGACAGAAAA
>NW_006339998.1:0-411 GCF_000327345.1 Myotis davidii
GTGTCTGGTGTGGGAAGGAGCCAGCTGCTTCAGGGAAGACCCCGGGGCTCCCTGGGAGTCCCAGGAGGGGGCACAGGCCGTACAGGTGTTGTTCCTCACCATCACTCCCTGACTGTCTCCTCTGGCCTCGGAGGCCAGCATATCTAACCTGTGCCTGTTGTTTTCACAGCAAATTTGTTAGGGACACAAACAATTCTGGCCTGAAAGGACCACAGGATCTCATTGTAACCCAGCTGTTGGCTGGTAGACAGGCTCGAATCCCACATCCACGGGAAGTGCAAAGTCCTCCCTACATTTCTGTGATTCCCCAGGCATTTCTCCTGCTCCTCCGCTCTCATTTCCCACCTCTGCTGAGCTCGGACTCTCCACTCTGTGCCTGGTGGATGCTCTTCTCACTTCTGCAGGTGTCCA
>NW_006339999.1:0-411 GCF_000327345.1 Myotis davidii
TGACTAATGAGTTTGCCGACCACTGTCTAGATGACTGAAATAATTTTCTCTATGTTAATCTTAAAAATATCTAATATATTTCTGACTCCAATATTGAGTATTCACACAAATGATGCAAAAACATCTCATATATAGCATATACCAAACTAAAAGAATTTTTGCACCATCAAAGATTCACCATTTTGCACCCTCAGTTAATTCCATCTTTATATAATTTTCACCAGTTATTCTTGAGTCCTCCATCCCCCTCATTTCCCAAAGTCAATGAATCCACAAATTACATTTAAAAATTCATCTATAAATATCTCTATGTAAGTACAGCCACGCCCCCAAATTAGGTCTTTGTCTTTTCTTTAGGTTTTGACAACATACTTTCAAATGGTCTTTTAACCAATATTGGGTGTTTTTTTT
>NW_006340000.1:0-411 GCF_000327345.1 Myotis davidii
TAAATATTTAAATGAATGAATGAACAAACGGAAAGATGATTTGAGAGACCTTACCACCTAATACCACCACCAGGCACAAAGAACTTTAAAATTTAGGCTGCATTATTATTTTGTTTACCTCTAACCACATACTCAATGAAGGCAGAGAAGGAACTATTATCATCATTTTACCTTTGAGAAGATTGAGTCTCAGACAGTTATTTTCTCAAGATCATATAGCTAATAAGTGCTACACCTAAAAGAAGAACCTAGCTTTCTGATTGCCTGAGGCCATAGGGTGCCTTCAATACATCAGAGTCCAGCTGCCTGGCCCGGGGCCCTCAGGCCCTGCATCATACAGCACAGGCCCACATTTATCTGACTTAGATTGAATTTCAGTGTCAGAGTTTGTTTGCTAAAAAAAAAAAAAAA
>NW_006340001.1:0-411 GCF_000327345.1 Myotis davidii
AGCATAAGATAAATGTGTACTATGCATAATTTACTATTTGTAAGAATAACTGAACAAAGACAAATGACTTTGAAAAAAGTAATCAGATGCTTCTGGGATGTTTCATGGTTCTAAATTAATATTTTAAAAGCTACACTTTATTTTTACTCCTACACAAGTATAGTAAGTAGCAATGCATATCTTGGAATACATAAGTAACCTTTTGAAAATACATAGGTTTATTTTATTTATATAGTTGTGCCCTTCACTTTGTGAAATATACCAGTGAATGCATTACCATTTGTCGCAATAGGTCCATTGCGCATGCACAATTCTAGAAGTGCACAGGGAAGCTCCAGTTTCTCAAAGATTAAAAGGAAGGCATGCAGTTATCAATGGCCTGAAGTTATCCTATATAATAAAAGGCTAATA
>NW_006340002.1:0-411 GCF_000327345.1 Myotis davidii
CACCTTAATAAACTTATTGAGAAAAGTTTGTCATTGTCTCAAAAAATAAAAAAAGAACCTTTGAGGAACATCAATAATGCTCATAACTTTAAGAAGAAAAACTCCTAACACCAAGAATAGAAGGCAATGTCTTTAACTTAATAAAGAATAGCCCCTTTCCCCTGCAGAAATAAGAGCAAATGTGGTCACACATTGAAATCCTCTTATAAAATCAGGAACAGCTCCAAGGCATCAATCACTTTCACTGCTTCTATGCAACACTGTACCGGGGGTTCCAGCTAGCACTTTAAAGCTTGGGAAAGAAATAACATGGATGAAATAACAAAGCTTGTTGCAATATAAATACAGTGTGGGAGAAGGGAGCTGGCGCCACTCTCCAGGAGGAATTTTAAAGCCAACATCTATATCACA
>NW_006340003.1:0-411 GCF_000327345.1 Myotis davidii
TTTACCTGTAAGAGAAGCAGGAGATAATGCAGAAAAGACAAGTTAGAGCTGGTGCAACTCAATTCAATCAGCAAGTACCAAGTTCCTGTTGTGTGCCAGGAACTGCCGTTGGTACTGGGTTGATGAAAGGCAAATCAGATAAAGGTCTTGCTTGAGCTCTTAGTCAATGAGGAAGAATATAGTTTAATGAAGAAGTCAAGAGACTGTAATTATTCTGGAGTGTGAGACTCCACTCTGCATTTTGTGAGCTTGGACAAGATACCTCAGTGTAATTTTGGGATAACTAGCGTACACAGGTTGGTTTGGAAGCAAACCTGAGATTATGCCTGAAAAGATGTTAATGCACTGTCTCAGGTATAGTGTGCCCATTGAAATGCTAGTTATGATGATGATGATGATGATGATGATGAT
>NW_006340004.1:0-411 GCF_000327345.1 Myotis davidii
CTTCCACTTTTTATTAAATTTATTCTTAGCTATTTGATATTTTTTATGCCATTTTAAATATTTTTTATATTTTATTTTCCAACAGAATATTTTACATAAACAATCATGTAAATATATGAATCAACGTAGTTTTTCTTTTTTTCTGTTCCAATTTTTATGCACTTTATTTATTTTTCCTTCCTTTGGACTTCCAGAGCAATTTAAGAAGTGATGGAATTTGCATGCTCCCAAATGTTAGAGAGAAGAGATTCGGTGATTCACCATTGAACACGATGTTAGCTTTAGGCTTTTTGTAGATGCAGATGTAGATCAGGTGAGAGTTCCCTTATAGTTTTTATCATGAATGAGTGCTAAATTATGTCAAAGTTTCCTGCCTCTATTAAAATGATTAAACAGGTATTCTCTTTTTTT
>NW_006340005.1:0-412 GCF_000327345.1 Myotis davidii
TTTATACAATTCTATTATGTTCTAACAGAAGATAAAGAATATAAGTGATTAGGTTAGTATTATTAGAAAATAGGATGTTCACCATGGGACAAAAGAGATACAAATATAAAATCAGAGAAGTTAAGTGAACCTTATTATATTTGAACTTGAATATCAACATACATTCATTTAAAAATAATACATACTCCCCAGCTCCATTCACTAAAAAGAAGACAAAACAAAGGAACCGGGAACAATGACAGTCCAATAGCAAGGAACTCCTCAGGTGCTTGTGTTCTCAGACCAGCGGTCCCTGGAGACACGGCCAACCAACTGCAGATCTGGGGCAGAAAATGCACAAGAAGAGCAGGACACATCTTGGCATGTGAGAAGCCACGGAAGCCTTCAAGCCCTAGTGTGGCCATGTCGGAAG
>NW_006340006.1:0-412 GCF_000327345.1 Myotis davidii
GTCATGCCTGAGAGGAAGGCGTCCAGGAGTGTAGCAGTCAGTTGTGACATGGGTGGGGATGGGAACAAGTCAGAGATGTGTGCCAGGGGGCTGAGAAGACTATCAGAGGAACAAATGAAATAAGAGATGACAGAGTGTGTTGGAGACCCATTGGGAAGAAATAAGGACTGAAGAGACCAAATCTGAGAGTAGGAGGAATGTAGCGTTTAAATGACTCCATCATGCCAACCTGATGCTAGAGTGAGGTTGATGACCAGCACTTCCTCACCACTCTGGGAGCGAGACTCAGAGCATTTCTTCAAAGCTGGAGGTCAGATTGTCTGTAAATCTTAAAGCTGAAGTAGAAAAAGCATTAGATGAGTTAGCCCAACCCTCCTTCTTCTAGATAGGAAAGAGGTTAATGATTTCTCAG
>NW_006340007.1:0-412 GCF_000327345.1 Myotis davidii
GACACTGGCCAGTCAATAAAGGCTCTCTACATTCTTGGTTGTTAAGAATATAAATTCTTAAACCCATCAAATTTTGTAATCTGGAGGTGAGATGGGGCCCAAGAATATACAAATGCATCAGGTTATTCTGTTGTTTCTGGTACACAGAGTTGCTCAGCCCAGCCCCCAGGCAGGTCTCACTCTGCGTCCTATAAACTCATACACACAAAGTATAGCATTTATCACATGACACCCAAAAACATGCTCAAGCATACACTCATTCACGAAGGAAAAGAGCTCTTTAGGGATCTATGAACAGTATCTCTATTCTAATTCCAGCGTTTACACACGTAGGAACTTACTTTGGCTAAAAAATATATACAGAGAAGGCTGTTACAGGGTAGGAAAATTTTTAGGCCTGCTTAATGACCTA
>NW_006340008.1:0-412 GCF_000327345.1 Myotis davidii
AAAGTGGGCAGTATATTTGGAGCAGTTGACATACTGTATGATCAGGTTACATCTGAGCATAGTTGATTGCGTCAGTAATGATGAATAAAATGTTAGGCAGAGAGGATGTGAATGGGGCCACAAGAGGTGTCAGACACAGATGTGATTTTGTTATATGGCCCCAACAAATCATCACAAAATAGATGGTTTCCTAAAGTCTGGATTAGCTAGTTTCAAATCATACCAATATGAGGTATTGATGACTGTCTTGGTTGGGGTGCTCCAGTTTCTCTTCAGTCCCTCTCATCAAGTGTTCACAATTGTTGGGGTTCAGACTCAAGGTTACACAAATATTCAGGGCTTTACTTTCTGCGGTTCTCAATCTGTGGTTTGCGAACAGTGAAGTACATCCTGCATGTCAGATATTTACATT
>NW_006340009.1:0-411 GCF_000327345.1 Myotis davidii
TCCATAGAGACAGAAAGTAGATTAGTAGTTGCCTAGAGCTGAGTTGGGGAGGGGAGGAATATATGGGGTGGTTGTTCATGAGTTTGGGGTTTCTTTTTGGGGTGATGAAAAAGTTCTCTATGTAGAGGTGTTGGTTGTACAACAATGTATACATACTAAAAACCACTGAAATTGTACACTTAGAAGATTGAGCTCTGTGACATGTAAATTATATTTCAGTGAAGATGTAATAAAATAAAAAAAGAGTCATGGGCCTAAACATCATGTGCAGTATTTTGAGAAGTTTGGGAGTTTAGAGGCCTTTTTTGGCTCAGTTTCTGGGTACAACAAATGTGCCAGTTGATTGATGTAACTGCATAACTGGGTTCCAGATAAAGGAGCTATCTATAATAATAAAAGCATAATATACTA
>NW_006340010.1:0-412 GCF_000327345.1 Myotis davidii
TTGTTTTTTCTTTCCCTTGATTCATCAAACAATTGATTAAACACTATCAATCAACCTAACACATGGGAATCTTAGGTGGGGGGTAAATGTCTGAGAAACCTAGATTATGAAGTAATACATATTTTCTTTTCTCTGATGTTTTCTTATATGAATCAGATGTCTTTATAGTCTGTATGCTGCTCCTAGCAATTAGACCTTTACAATTTCCATGCTTCAATATAGAGCTACTTATGATTGCTTGCCACCTTCAAACATAAATTGAGATGCAGAACTGAGTTCAGAATCCTGGCAGCAGTTAAGGTTAATATTCTTCAGAAAGTATGGGGGATACAATAGTCTAGTTTTCAATTTGGACAAGCTGAATATTTCTTTTGGAAATAACTTTTTAATTGATTTTAGAGAGAGGAAGGGA
>NW_006340011.1:0-412 GCF_000327345.1 Myotis davidii
CTGGCCTGAGTACCCTGTTTGGAGCTATCAGCATTTCACAGCTTTTGACTCCCTCCAGTGGGGCTGGGTGGCTTAGGAAAAGACCTAGATGTATATCAAAGTTTGCTTTTCCTAGCCCCAACTCTAGAAGATCAGGCAAAGACCTAAAGCCTCCAGAGATCCACCTCTACCTGCAGTCTGATTTTTAATCTCTTAGAAATTTGCTTCAGGCTCTAGACATCATCAAGGTGTTGCCTTCACAGGGTGGGACAAGAAGTTTTCCCACAGGGTGGGGCAATTGCTCCCTTCCCCCAGGCAAAAGCTGACTGAATGGTAAATGTTTGCCCTAGAAAGATGTCCTCTGAAGTAGAAGGGAATGACTTATCCTAGGAAACCAGGTTGGCTGCCTTCCAAGCTCTAACCTCAGAGCCCC
>NW_006340012.1:0-412 GCF_000327345.1 Myotis davidii
AAACACACACACACACATACAGATCTACCTTGGTTAGATAATAACTGCACATGCATAAAAGAATGAACTTTCTGCTGTTCTGTGTGGGAAAAACTAGGTAACCACCACCTCTAGCCAAAATATGTTTGGGCATGAAACATACAGAGCATAGTTATTATTTAGATCAGTTTTGGAGTTCAGCTTAACAGTTCCAATCCAGTTCACAGCATAGCAGCTTGCAACTGTTGAAAATAACTTTTTTCTAATTCTTAGTATTCTATTGTGTAATGTACTAACATTATAGAGTGGTCATGAATATTTAGTATCTGAAACAGAATAAATATACAATACTAGAGGCCCTGTGCACGACATTTGTGCACTTGGGTGTTGGGGCATGGGGGGGTGGGGGGGAGTCCCTCAGCCCAGCCTGTGC
>NW_006340013.1:0-412 GCF_000327345.1 Myotis davidii
CTCATTCCTTATGTTGAATATATTAGGGCTGTATCCAAGTCTACAAAACTTCCTTATTTGTCTCACTGATGAAGTTGCTTAAAGTCCCAATCAATAGGTATAAATCTCTTCAGTAGCAGCATTTATAACAATATAATACACCATCCAAGGAAACTCTTTCATAAAGGCTGAGTTAAGTATAGCCCCATTAACATTATGGATTTATTGATCTATTGATACGTTTAAAAGGTCTCCACTGTAAAATTAGTGAATATGTACTAACCTAAGGGAAAGGACAAACAGATGAACAACATACAACAGTCCTTGTTTTTGGATCCACAGGCCTATTTTTCAATGTGTCATTTTTTTTCTGGTAATTTTTTCAATATATCTAACCTTTTTAAATATAATTTTCTACCAAAAATCAGAAAAA
>NW_006340014.1:0-412 GCF_000327345.1 Myotis davidii
ACCACCGTGGTATCTGTATACAAATGTGTCTGGTGAGCTATTGACAGGGTAGGCTAGCAGGAGTCCATTATTCTTGAGGACTTTGAAAAAATTAATAGAAAGAGAGAGATTGATGGTGTATGTCAGGAAAATAAGTATATTGGAAAGGCAGGATCTGTACCCCCAGGGCATGGGCCCGGACTCCTGGACTTGGGTCTGACCAGAGAGAGAATGAGAGACAGCCAGAGACGGACTGCAAACAGAAACGGAAAGAGGAGTTCCTATTAAAAACTCTGTGAGTGCCCCAGCCGGTCTGGCGCAGTGGAGAGAGCGTTGGCCTTTGGACCCTTTTGATTCCAGTCAACGGTACATACCGTGGTTGCAGGCTCAACCCCCGACCCTGGTCATCCCAACAGGAGGCAATCAACAATGT
>NW_006340015.1:0-412 GCF_000327345.1 Myotis davidii
GGCAGTAATGGCATCATGAACATGGGACAGAAAAAAAAATCAGAATCTGGACCAAAATTAAATTGGAACAAGAACAACTTAGGAATGAATGATATTCGGGACATTTTCAGCCCACTTAAATGAGGTGGAAAACTTATGTTGGGGTCCTGGATTGCTTCTCTCTATTTAATTTCCCCAAACAAGTTAGTTCTCCACTTGAGGCAGACACACCCAAGCAGGTGCTCCCCAGGAGAATAATGTCACATAGTATGTCCTTTGATACCTAGGGCCACTATGGTTGTCCTGCTATTTAATGCAAGTCAAAGCATGTGACAGATTTTGCAAACAGCAACTCCACAGCTTATAGCAAACCATACAGTCTTGGCATTCATTCTTTTTGTTGTTGTTGTTGTTGTTGATCCTCACCCAAGGA
>NW_006340016.1:0-412 GCF_000327345.1 Myotis davidii
TCGCCTCCGGGCCAAGCTGGACCCCCCGCCCCCCGCTCCTGAAAACCTGTCTCCTGAAAACCTGCCCGCACTGCTGAGCAGCGGGCTTCCCCTGGCTGTCACCGGCCACAGCGAGGCCGCAGGGCAGGCGACTTCAGAGCATCATTTAAAAACCATGTATGTTTCCATTGATGTCAGAGAGGAAGGCATGAGACACGGGATGGAGCCCGGCAGCCCCTGGTCCCCATTACGGGGGTGGGGGCAAAGCCAGGTGAGAAGATCCGGGGTGTTGTTCAGGGGGATCCGTGTGCGGCTCGGTCCAGGCGGCCCCTGGGCTCACCTGCTCTGAGGCCTCAGCCTTTGCATCTGTCCCATGTCGGCCCAGAGGCAGGAAGGACAATGGTTTCTAGTCACAGAGGTGTGTGCGTGTGTG
>NW_006340017.1:0-412 GCF_000327345.1 Myotis davidii
ACACACACACACACACACACATTCTGGTACTCACAACAGCATAAATGTATTCCATGGATTGTGGTGAGTGACAGAAATCAGGCAGGAATGAGACTATGTTGCATAAACCCCTTTTTAGAAAGTTCAAGAAGAGGCAACACTAATTTATAATGATAAGCATCTGAATGGAGATTGTTTTTGGGTGGATGCTGACATTAACTAGGAAGAGGTGAGTGGGAGCCTCACTGGGTGATGACATGTTTGATACTTTGAACTGGGAGGTAGTGCACAGTTGTTTACATGGACAGCAGTCCTTGAGCTGTATGTCTAAGATTGGACTTATGCTCTTTATGCTCTTTATGGTGTAATATCCTACTTAAGAAAATAAAGAAAAAAAGTTCAAAGCAACACATCCTATATAATAAAAGGCTAA
>NW_006340018.1:0-412 GCF_000327345.1 Myotis davidii
ACCCACAGGTTGAGAACCGCTGTTCTAGTGCATCCTGGGAAAGACTCCAGAATAGAGTGTTTTTTTTCTATGAAGCAAAGGTGCTTGTTCCCATGAATACTCACTGGTGGATTAATTCCTAGGACAGCTCTAACTGTGCTTGTCTCCAAGACCCGCACACCTGCCCCACCATCATCATCTGGCGCCTTCGGGTCACTGATGAATTCACTTAGCTGCAAGAGGCCCCGAGTAAACCTCCCCGAGGCAGGAACTCCTGTATTTTCCTTGGTTCTGAACGCCCAGGACTAGACTCGGGCCTGGAACACAGGAGGTGCCCAGCAGCCATCTGATGACCAAGTACACTTGACCCTTGGCCAACATGGGTTTGACCTGCACAGGTCCACTTATACATGGATTTTTTTCAATAAATTCT
>NW_006340019.1:0-412 GCF_000327345.1 Myotis davidii
CAACAGGAGGGAAGGGGAGTATAGAATAAGGACAGTCTCTTGGTTTAGGGGGGTCGGGGGGTTGCTAGTAGAGCTCATCCGGGTGTCACTCATGGCCCCAAGACAGGAGCAGGTGAAATAGTAAAGAACACTCAGGGATTCGTGGGCCAGTGAGGTGGGGGACTCCTGAGAGGGACAGTCTGCACTTCCTGCTCGGAGCACACAAAGGCATCCTGTACAAAATGGTATCGCTGAGGCACAGCTTTACTTGCTGGCTTAGGGTATTGATATCTCATACGTAACTAAAACTCTGCCTGCAGGCACTTCTTCAATGACGACTTTAATACGGTGTCACCTGCCGATTATGTAAAGGTGATTCTCTTCCGTTGAAGGTAGATTAGCATTGTGATATGACTGGAAGCAGTATGAAATG
>NW_006340020.1:0-412 GCF_000327345.1 Myotis davidii
AGTAGAAGCATGAAAAGACTGAGCAGTGGGCAATTGGATGAATGCAGTACTGCCCATGGAAGGACTTCATGAACTAAGTGGTCAGGCAAGTCCGGGCCTTGGAAAAATAGGAGAAAAAGAAGGGATGATAATGACAATCCCTCGGTCTTACCTGTAGGAGAAGTGATGTGAATTGATTTTAGGGGCAACAGGACACCTACACCCAAAATCTCTTCAGTGTACTTGAAGTCCTTTAGTTTTATATATTTTCACTGAGAAAGACCTCAAAAACATTGTCAAAACTCCATTTCCTAGATGAGGAAACTAAGGCCCGCAAGGGGCAAGAGGTTTGCCAAAACCCACAACTATATTTGGAGCTGAACTTGAACTCAGGCCTCCAAATTCCCAATCCCTTGCTCTTTTCACTGCCTAA
>NW_006340021.1:0-412 GCF_000327345.1 Myotis davidii
AACCATAATAATCAAAACAGTATGCTATGGGCACAAAAAACAGACAAATAAATCAATGGAATGGAATAGAGAGTCCAGAAATAAACCCAGGCACATACAGCTAATCTACAACCAAGGAGGCAAGAGTAAACAAAGGGGAAAATACAGTCTCTTAACAAAGAATGTTGGCAAACTGGACATGCAAAAGAATGAAATTGAATCACTATCTTACACCGTATACAAAAATAAATTCAAAATGGATTAAATACTTGAATATAAGACCTGAATCCACAAAAATTCAAGAAGAAAACATTGGGAATAAGCTTTTGACACCACTCTTAGCAATATCTTTTTGGATATGTCTCCTCGGGCAAGGGCAACTAAAGCAAAAATAAACAATTGGGACTATATCAAACTAAAAAGCTTTTGCACA
>NW_006340022.1:0-412 GCF_000327345.1 Myotis davidii
TTTGAGGTTTGAGTGAGTGAGCATGGAGAGCACACAGAACTGTTCTGTTTCCAGAAAGGATTTTATAAGCA
This sequence comes from Myotis davidii, assembly GCF_000327345.1. Classification (NCBI taxonomy): domain Eukaryota; kingdom Metazoa; phylum Chordata; class Mammalia; order Chiroptera; family Vespertilionidae; genus Myotis; species Myotis davidii. The sequence goes on from NW_006340022.1 coordinate 72, forward strand.
TTAGTTACCAATATGTTAAGTTTTACTCCATTTTTCTTCTAAAGGTATTAGAAATTTTTACATTCGTTATCCGCAGTGTCAGAACCTTTGTGTACGTCGTGGAAAAATGCTCATTTGATGTCCAGAATGATTGAATTATGAAGGTTTTGAACTGATTATAGAGAAATTAGCCTAAGAAAGTCAAAATGAAGATTAGATGCTAGACATTACTCCAAGGTGTTTTCTTTCATACACTTACTCCATCAATGGGAATTATATTTTTTCCCTAAGTATTCACATTAGCATAATTATTCTTACTGAAAATTCCCTATACTTAACTTGAGTTATCATTTCTTTTTTTT
>NW_006340023.1:0-412 GCF_000327345.1 Myotis davidii
TATTACATATTATTAACTATATTCCCTGAGCTGTACTTTACATACTCATGATTATTTTTATTACTGGCAATTTGTATTTCTTGATACCTTTTTCAACTATTCCAACTCCCCTCCCTTCTGGCAACCATCAATATGGTCTTTCAATATGTTTGCTTCTGTTTCATTTGTTCATTTATTTTGTTGTTTGGATTCTACATATAAGCAAAATTATATCTCTTTCTCACTTTTTTCACTTAGCATGATATCCTCTAGGTCCATCTATGTTGTCACAAATGTAAGCTTTTCTTATTCATGGCGGAGTAATATTTCATTATATATATGCCACATCTTCTTTATCTACTCATCTATTGGTGAGCACTGAGATTGTTTCCATATTTTGACTATTGTAAATAATACTGCAATGAATATAGGG
>NW_006340024.1:0-412 GCF_000327345.1 Myotis davidii
TAGGAAGCAGCAGCAGGTGCAGGAGCTGAAGCAAGAAGCCTAAAATGGTCCAAATCTTACCTTCTAATTGGCCACCAGGGTTTTGGCAGGAAGACGAGAGACAAAGGCTGGACTGCTCGTTTCTCTTGGACTCTTCCAGAAATCGAGACGCTGAAGCAAGTTCCATGTCTTGTCCGAAGGACGGCAGGAAGAAGCTGCCGGAATGGAACTCACTAAAGTCGGAGGCAAGGGGCTTCCCAGGCGAAGAACACCGTGGGAGAGTGGAGACATCAGAGGCAATTGGTGGTTGCTGCAGTTTGAATGGAGCAGAAGCACCTCCATCTGAGGGACTCGACTGATGGGGTGCAGCCTCAAGTTTAACCGCATGCATTGAAGAAGCATGATTGGTAAGGTTTGAGAACAAAGGGACATC
>NW_006340025.1:0-412 GCF_000327345.1 Myotis davidii
CTATTGATTTGGTATGCAATGTATTTCAGCCTGAAAAGTTCGTCATTTAATTAAGCTGAGATCTTGGTTCATATTTTTATAGATACCATGAATTCCAATTGTACTTAGGATAGTTATTTTTCGTATTTTCTGATTATTATTTGAATTTTCCAATCCCAATGGATTTTAGTTTATTTGAAAGAAAGAACTGGAATATAGTAGGTGCTCAACAATTATTTCTTATTCTGTTATTGACACTGAACTATTTTCACTTTTTCCATGTGTAGGTATCTATGTGTATTTTGTAACCCCTTGCTTCTCATTATTTCTCCTCAGTGCTGTCTATTTGCTCTTTTTTCTTTGCTGTATATAAATCAAGAACATGGAACACAGAATATTGAAAACTATTGATAAAGGCTTAGATTAAAGGTAA
>NW_006340026.1:0-412 GCF_000327345.1 Myotis davidii
TTTGTTATGCAGCAATAGATAACTAATATATGTTAGTAGGGAAATCTCACAGGAACCCGGAAAAGTGCTCACAACTGCAACCTTAGATGCCAATGCCAGGAGCAATTTAAGCAGCCAAGTAAAACCATGGCCTCTTCCACTACTCTCCTCCTAGGTCTGGGCCTGATTTTGGGGGAGGGAAGCATGAGGAGTGGGGGAAGGGGAGATGGAATGGAAGCACATTCAGTAACATGATCTCTTTAGTAAGGGAGAAAGCAAGTTAGCCAACCAAGCCTTTATATTTCCACTCTAGGCCAAGGAGACCTCAGTAGAAAATGGGAGAAATTTTAACATTAGATGATTTTAGAGTTTTGATATTATATTGTATAAGACAGGCGTTGTATGGTTCTTCAATTGGATTGGCTTCTAGGCC
>NW_006340027.1:0-412 GCF_000327345.1 Myotis davidii
TATAAAGTTGATTCTGTATGAAAATATTCTAATATGCTAGCATGCTCAAAGTTTTAAAAGATTAAGCAAAAGTTTGTGAGGCAGTAAAAGGGTACAGGAACTGAAGCTACTTATGTAGAAGAGATAGCATTATCTTTTAGGGAAAATACAGAGGCTAAAAAGCAGTATTTCTACATCTAGTCAACATCAACTATAGCAAAAGATCAGTGGCCAGCATAACTGATCATGATGGGACTTGGGGAACTCCTGGCTCAATCATTAAATAAGCTCCATTAGACTGAGTTCCATGAGGGCAGGTGCAGATCATTTATTTCTTTATTCTTAGTGCTTATCATGAGTCAGGCATTGATGGGAATACTTTTCACATTCTTGTTCAGAATAACCCTATGAGTTAGACATTATTGTCCCCACT
>NW_006340028.1:0-412 GCF_000327345.1 Myotis davidii
TTTCTTTGATTCGGTCCAAACCTACTGACTTTAAAAAAATGTATGATTCACTGTAATTTCCTTTGTAGAAAAGAATGTTGGTTTGGGGAGGGTAGTTTTTTGTATTAGAAATCTAGAGATTCCTGAAGAGGTATTCATAAGGCAGTGAGTCTGGACTCCAGAGATGGACATACATCTGGGGAATTATCAAAGCTTTCACCTGTACCTTCCTTTCACTGGACGCTTCAAGTACGAGAAACGTACTAAACATTTGGGGAAAGGCAAAATAAATTCTGCTCTAATTTTGATTATTTCCTTCCTTCCACTGACTTTGAGATTGATTTATTCTTAATTTTTTAGTATCTTCAGGGTATTCTGTTAGATTCTTTGAGGTTTTTCTTGTTTCTTGAGTTAGGCTTATCTATCTATCTAT
>NW_006340029.1:0-412 GCF_000327345.1 Myotis davidii
AAACAAACAAACAAACAAACAAACAAAGTGAATGCCAGGGTTGTTTGCAGCACACATCACTTCTGATCATATTCCATTGAGCCATACAGAGGAACAGAGGAAATGTGGCTGAGTAGCGTTCACAGGAAGAAAAGATGACCTGTGGTATAGAGCAGTCTTTTCCACAGATACTTAATTTTCTACTGATAATCCGCATTCTCTTTGGTTGTGGAAACTTAATTCTGCTAAGTATAGGGTTTCTGGGTCTGAATTTGGGGCTGTCTGTAAAGCAAGGGCACCAGAAGGAAGCCCTGGGTGTTTATTGTCATGGTGTCAGCCTCGTTAACTGTTTTTCTTCATCCTGTATGGCTCCTTTGTTATCCCTGGTCCCTGTCTTATAGTTACTCTGACACTGGTACTTGACATTTTTATA
>NW_006340030.1:0-412 GCF_000327345.1 Myotis davidii
AGACTTAAATGTAAGCCGGGAAACCATAAAAACCCTAGAGGAAAACGTAGGCAATAAAATATCAGACATCTTGCATAGCACTATTTTTACTGATATTTCTCCCCAGGCAAGAGAATCAAAAGAAAAAATAAATAAATGGGACTACAGCAAATTAAAAACTATTTGCACAGCAAAGAAAACTGTCAACAAAACAAAAGACAACCTACCAATAGGAGAAGGTATTTGCCAATGATACATCCAATAATGAGTTAATATCCAAACTCATACAACTTAACACCAAATAAAAAATAAATACAATTTAAAGCAGGTAGAATACCTGGAAACACATTCCTCCAAAGAGGAAATACAGATGACATCGATATATGAAAAGATACTTAAAATCACTAATCATCAGAGAAATGCAAATCAAAAC
>NW_006340031.1:0-412 GCF_000327345.1 Myotis davidii
ACTGGTGTTTGACCAAATATCAGGGCACCGTGTGCCTAGCCAAGCTGATACAGGAATCTACTCACACCGCATATTGTAGTATATCATCAAAAGAACCTTTTATTGTGTTTTTGCCTGTTTCCAGACTTAATGGCCACACGGTGTAATAACATTTTGGAGATGATCCTCTCATCTTCATTTTTCTCCATATTAGGAAAGAAACAAGAATTATAAAGTAAAACTTAGAATCATTTCCTCATCTTCACCACTGGTTCATAAGGGTAATAGCCTGAGAACCAACAGAAATACTAACACATTGTCTCCTAAGATTTCTAAGGGTTTACGTTTGCATGTAGGTCTTGGATTTATTTTCAGTTAGTTTTTATATGATACAAGCTACAGTTGAAGTTTCTTTTCTTTTTCTTTTTTTTTT
>NW_006340032.1:0-412 GCF_000327345.1 Myotis davidii
CACAAATTTTTGTGCACCGGGTCTCTAGTTTTAAAATATGATTTATGATATGATTGTTTGGATAATGCCGCAATCTCCCCACTAGACAATAAGGTTAAAAAATACAGATCTTTTTGCTAATCACTGTATTCCCATCATCCAGCATGGTATAGAATGAGTACTCATTCAACTGTGCTCAAATATGATGCACACACATGCATGAGGGAAAGAAGAGGTGAATCTACATTAAATACACAAGTAAAAAGAATACCAATCTATATACTATATATAAAGAGATAATATGCTAATTAGCCGGGATGCTGTAACAGTCATGACCGCTAAGGAGGAGGCTGCCGGCGTGTGCGCGGCAAGTTGTTGCTCCCGGAGACGGATGGAAGTGGGGAGGCGCCCGGAGGAGGCGGGACCATCCCGT
>NW_006340033.1:0-411 GCF_000327345.1 Myotis davidii
GTAAAATATCTCCATCACGTTTATGTAGGTCGCAGGTGGAATTGTTTGGATGTGCTGGCACAAGTAAAATATGTGAATAAAATGAATTTTGCCCGTTTCTTTTTACTCGTGAGAAGGTGGCTATCAGGCAACGTGAAACGGCTTGGGCAGTTTACATGTTTTCATTGGCAGGGCTGTTCTGGAACCTAGAATTGCTGCTTTGATTTGAGGTCACTCTGGTGCCAAAGGCAACAGAGCCACAGAGTGTTAGGCCTGGAGGGCACTTGAGAGCTTATCTAGGCCAGCGGTTTTCAAACTGTGTTAGGGATGAGCCGGAGGGAGCAGGATGCTGTGCACGTGACTGATGTGGGAGCAGCCAGAGACCATTGAGACCTCACTCCCACCCCCCTTGCATACTTGAGATACACACAC
>NW_006340034.1:0-412 GCF_000327345.1 Myotis davidii
CTAAAAAGAAATCTAATTTCTTAGTGTTGCTTGTGAGGTAGGATGAAAAGAGAAATTGAAATGTTTGCAAAGACCCAACCAGCAATTTCCTTCAAAAGAATACTTTTGTCTTACTTTGATTAAAATATATATGTGTATAATTTCCTGTTTATAGCAACCAGTGCTGATTGAATTATCTAGTTGAATGAAGTCAACTCTTCTCCTGTAGCAGAAATAAAGCTGACTTTTGGAAGGTAGGTGAAAATATAGTACTCTTTACCTTCTGAGATTTCAAAGGGAGAATCAAGCCTACTAATAGTCTCTTGAATATATTCATCTATTTAAAGAATATAGTTTCCCCATATTTCCTTTAAAAGTCTCAAATATAAATGTACATCAGTGATTTTTAACTGGTGTGCCACAAGAATTTTTA
>NW_006340035.1:0-412 GCF_000327345.1 Myotis davidii
TATGCTAAGAGCTTCGACTGTATTATCTCATTTAATGCTTATGTCAATCCTCTGAGGCTATAATCATTCTTATTCCCATTTTATAGATAAGAAAATTGAGGCTCAGAGATATATCTTACTGAAGGCCCCAGAGCTTCTAAGCAGTAATATTAGTCTGGCTCCAGAGTGCTCTTTGTTCTACATCAGGGGTTTTCAGTGTTTCAAGGAATCCCAGTAGCTCCATTTCATTGTCAATGCGTGGTGCGCTTTCCCTCAACATAACATTTCAATAAAATTTACCATGTTTTTTTAAGTCCTTAAAAACCACTATGGCATACTGTACTACCCCCTTTCTTGTTTCACAGGTAGCAAAGACACAAACTGACTACGTAAGGTACACATCAGGAGAAAAGCTCTGACTCTGGGTAGATAG
>NW_006340036.1:0-412 GCF_000327345.1 Myotis davidii
TCTGCATAGTCATCACCTAAAACCTCTTTGTAATGGTAGGTGCTCAATCAATATTTATAGAGTGGATTATCTGAATGCACTGGATAAAAATACAAGAAAAGAAAAATGCTGAGATTGTTCATATTGACCTTAGGGTGGAGAAAACACCCTAGAATGGTCAGAAAAGACAAAATGTATGCTTATAGCATGTCTCTTATTTATTCACTTTGGAACTCTCTATTAGAGTTTGGGCAGGCCTTAATGGCCCTTGTCCTCACCAATAGGCAGTAGAGTAGTTAAAAGTTCAGGATCTAGAAACAAACTGTTCAAATTCTGGCTTCATCCAAAGCTATATTCACCATAAAGTTAATGACATGAACCTCCAGACCCCTCACAACCTCTACCAATGTCCTGTATCTGTATTTCATATTTT
>NW_006340037.1:0-412 GCF_000327345.1 Myotis davidii
CTCCCTCTTTCCCCAGCAGCAACTCTAAGCCCCTACCCTCCCCACACAACCCCATCTGAGTGTTTAGCAAGTCCAGTGAGCCTGTAATCTCCACCACAACCTCTAGAGGTCACCTACACACCAGCAGAGCTAACTGTTACCTTCCTTTATTAGTGCCCTCCTTTTCACTGTTCCTGCTTTCAAGTTGTAACGCTTTGCCTGACTAAATTGTGCCTCTTCTTCCAGGAAGTTTTCTCAGATCTATGCAGGTAGCAGTTCTCTTTCCATGCAATATCTTTTGAAGTTTTGTTATCTCCTTGGGACCTTGGAAGGTTGTAGTGGGGACCTGAGATTTCACATGCCTGGACAGGCTGAGGTGCATGGGGTGAGAGAACTTGTGATGCTAATATCCAGCAGACAGGCAGAATCCTGG
>NW_006340038.1:0-412 GCF_000327345.1 Myotis davidii
CGACCCACAGGTTGAGAACCGCTGGTTTAAGTAAAAGAAACCTCTGTCCAGTCATTAGCTAATTACCAAACTGAGAAGAGACCTCAGTGGCCACATGTGACAAAGAATACAGGTGATGCGGAATTAGTGTAGAAAAGTCATAAAACAAACATTTAGACAAAGAAAATTAAAATCATCCAGATTGAAAAGGAAGAAATAAATATATCTTTATTTGACATAACCTTATGTATGGAAAATTTTAAGGATTCACACACAAAAAACACACCTGTTAGAACTAATAAACTTAACATGGTTGCAAGATACAAGAACAATATATACAATCAATTGCATTTCTACACATTAGCAATGAGCAATGTGAAAATAGAATGAGAAAAACAATTTCATTTACCATGACATCAAAAATGATAAAATA
>NW_006340039.1:0-412 GCF_000327345.1 Myotis davidii
CACATACCTCTTTTCCTAGTAGTAATTGCTCTGAAGAAATATTGGCTTCATTTGCTCTAGGTTTCTCTATTATAGTCTCTCTATTGGATGTGACCAAAATTCCTATGGAATAGATAAAAAAGAAAACATACAAACATACATTAATACAAACAAGTGATACTAGATGTAATTAATAGAGTCAGATTAAAATTAATTGTATAGAAAAACCCTATTCATACTATATACACAATACTAGTTCATGCATATCAAGATGCTGAGAATATAGTCAAGATGTAGGGTGATGTCACCATACAATAATGACAGTATCAAAATATACTGAGTTCTTTCAGACATTCAACTTATGATATTTTTGTATTATTTACATTCATATTTGATTTGCATACATATATAATCTGTTAAATACAGATCTGTT
>NW_006340040.1:0-412 GCF_000327345.1 Myotis davidii
AGAGAGACTGTAGAGAGAAATTTTGTTTCAATAAAAAACTATAGCTGACTCTTGTGTATGTTCAGATTCTGATCCTATTCATTGTCTTTGAGCTATGTTGCACCTTTCTGTAAATTTCAGGTAATGGATTAATATACAAACTCTGTCTTGTCTGGTAGATACTTGATTGGCTCCCTCTCCACTGTGGATAAACTAGTTTTGATACCTATTTATAAGTTTGATTTGGATCTATTTACATCGTACACATAGTCAACTTAGCAAATCGTTCTATTTCCTTCAATATGTGGCTACAACCTTCCAAATTAATCTACCTTTTCTCCCTTCCTCTTGACTTTAAGTCACTGAGATCTAAACCCTGACTGCCCAGATCCTTATTGAGAGTCTAGATTGCTTTGTAGCAGGCCTTTTCCTC
>NW_006340041.1:0-412 GCF_000327345.1 Myotis davidii
CCATTCACCCCTAATCCATTCAGGAGATGCAGGAGTAAGGGTAGCTAGGCCACAGAGCTGGGAGAGCAGGGCCCATGGCTGTTTTGTTTACTATCATGATTCTTTTACTTGGTGAATGCTCGTTAGTGAGAATTGTTTCAGGTGAATGTTTTTGCTCCAGTCGCTTTGAGTTGCGAAGTAAATGGGAAGTGAAAATATGAAGACAAACATGGCCTATTCTTTCAAGAAGTTTGGTTGAGTAAGGATGAATTGATTGATTGATGCAAGCATGAGATCACATAGTTCCCATGAAGCAAAAATTGGAAAGAGCCATGACTGTCAACTAAGGATAAGGTTTCTAGTAATTTTAGTATAATGCCCCAAATTTATTTTTTACCTTGTCAATAAATTTCCATACAGACTTTGTTTCATA
>NW_006340042.1:0-412 GCF_000327345.1 Myotis davidii
GAAAAGAATATGAAGGTTCCTAAAAAAATTAAAAATAGAACTATTTTTTGATCCAAAAATCACACTTCTGGATATTTTAGGAAACAGTTGAAATCATAGTGTTAATATTTGCCTTCTCTTGTTCACTGAAACACTATTCATAATAGACAAGGTATAGAAACAACCTAAACATCTACTGACAGATGAATGGATAAATAAAATGTAGTATATACACATAATGGAATATTATTCAATTTAAAAAAGACATAAATTCTGTAATACATGACAGCATGTTTGAACCTTGTGGACACTATACTAAATGAAATGTCAGTTTCAGGAAGAGAAATACTGCATAAATCCATATGTCAGAGATATCAAAAATAGTCAAATTAATTGAATCAAAGGGTGATTGCCAGGAGCTGGTGGAAGGGGG
>NW_006340043.1:0-412 GCF_000327345.1 Myotis davidii
AGATCGAATCTGCAACCTTGGCGTATCAGGACAGTGCTCTAACTAACTGAGCTAACCAGCCAGGGCAGAAAGTGGTTAATTTTGATAGAAGAACTTAGGCCATTATAATATTGAAGTATATCTCCTTTGACCTGTTGTCCATCAAAAGAATCAGGGGCTCTGTGAGAGTTTGAGTTCTAAAGGAGGAGGTTGTGAGATTTAGAAGGACCAACTGCAGTGCTTTTGGCCAAGGTACGTGGAGGGTTTCTGCAAATTTTGTCAATTAGTCTTAATGCTGGTAGTGCATGTGAGCTAAACCTGAGGCTTGAGCATGCTCAGTGCAGTGAAAGTGTTGTCAAACTGGCCATACAGTACAAAACTGTGAAAGCACCTGACTGGTAAAATGGGTTCCCTGACCCCTTCTCTAGGTGAG
>NW_006340044.1:0-412 GCF_000327345.1 Myotis davidii
AGCATTTTCATAGTTTGGCACAGTTGGCATATAAATTTTCATAGGAATTGTGTGGACTTTTGTGATTGAATTCATGATGAAACTTGCAAAGTTTAAATAATGTCAAGACTTCTTCTACCTGCTACCTCTAAATTTTCTCCAGCTAGAATTCAATTTCAGTCAGAGAGCATTTATGCCTAATCACAGAGCCACAGAATGTCTACAAGGCCAGTTTCTAGGACTATAATCAGTTCTACACTGAGCATAGCTTTGAGCGGTTATAGTAGCTATGAGTGACACTGCCTGGGAGAGGGTGGAAAAGGGCAGACATGGGGAGTCACTTACCTGGGAGCAGCCTGTGGGGTCCGGTCTCTCACTCCTAAATTCTTTGCTGTGTTCTGAACTCTTGCTCCCTGAAAAAAGTAAAGAAAAA
>NW_006340045.1:0-412 GCF_000327345.1 Myotis davidii
ATATATCCATCAGTGCACTGATTAAATTTTCCCAAGTGTCTCTGCAGGCAGCCAACTCAATTTTCAAAGAAATCCCATTACTTTTGAGCTGGATCTCAGAGGCACCACAGATTGTCATGGCAAAGCCCCTGCATTCTGATGCAGCATTGCAGAAATTAATGTGGTGCTGTGACACCAGTGACTGCATGACACCCTTTTCCAATTAAGCCAAGCAGATCATTATGGTGAGGAAGGTGCTCAAGCTGTAATCCAGTAAGGGTGATCCATAATGAATACCATAACGCAGACATTGTTGCTGTTTCAACAGGACCTCTTTCTGTTCAAATTAAACTAATTTCTCTCTGATGTCCAAATGAATAGTATGTGAAGAAGCAGAGGTAGGGAGAGAAACCAAGATGGTGGCATAGGTAAA
>NW_006340046.1:0-412 GCF_000327345.1 Myotis davidii
CTCCCCAGGACAACTGCTACTGTGGGAACAGGACCTGCAGAAGCTTCACCAGCACCCGGAGCCCCAGCCACAGGGCTTCAGATGGGGCCCTTGCTGATGAGTGTGCACAGGGTCCTGAGGGCACTTCTCTGAGGGAGGGAGGGCATGCTAGTTTGGGAGTGCTAGACTTGGTTATGTGTGACTCTGGAAAGGAAAGGTTAATCCCTCTAAAGCATCTCAGTAGCCTGGGCACTGACCCACTCTGACATGTGGTAGGAGCAGAAGCAAAATGTTAGCCTGACCTCATCCTAGCAGACACAATGCTTCTGCCCTTGATTCTTTGTTTCATAGAACATTTCTTTATTGGGGTCACTTGTGAAAGAGCATGTGCAGAAACCTCCAGCATCTGATCCTGGGGGCGCTGATACCCTTG
>NW_006340047.1:0-412 GCF_000327345.1 Myotis davidii
AACATATAACATACAATTTTCCATCTTTTTTTCATTACAAACTTGTTGTAATTAATATTTATAGAACGTTCTACCTGGCAACAGCAGAATACCAAGACAATATCAAGTTAAACTCTCTTGATAGGTAGAGATAGGGCAATTAAACAAGGAAATAAAACAAAAGATATCTAGGTTGGAAAGGAAGAATAAAATTATATCTATTAGCAGGTAACATGATATTGTATAAAGGAAATCCTAAGTAATCCACTAAAAAAACCATTAGAACTAATAAACATGTTCATCATAGTTCCAGGACACAAAATCAATATATAAGAATCAATTGTGCCCTAAGCAGTTTGGCTCAGTGGAGAGGGCATTGGCCCATGGACTAAAGGGTCCGGGGTTCAAGTCTGGTCAAGGGCATGTACCTTGG
>NW_006340048.1:0-412 GCF_000327345.1 Myotis davidii
ATGTGAACTTCAATTGTTTCTCTTACCCTCGTCCCTTTAGGCGACGCTATGGAAGATGCTCCGCCCCAAGTGACTTTCTGCACAAGCTCCCTGGGTGCTTAAGTGCTCACATCCCAGCTCTGCTGTGTGTCTGCATTGTGAGTTGGGACAAGTTTTTCGGCATCTGGGTCCTCCAGTTTCCAAATCTGTGAAATGGTGATGACTATGGTACTTACCTGCAAGACGTGGATTGAGTTGATGCTTATTGAGACTCAGCTCCTGGAAGCCCTCAGTGGACGTTAACTGTGTTTGTAGTTTTAATCACCTCAAGAATCTGCTGCAGCTGTCTTGCCAGCAGCACTTCCTGGCAACCTCCAGGAGAGTGGTGACATCACACTGGCCTCTCCTTGCTGGTCCACAGTCCACAGCAAGG
>NW_006340049.1:0-412 GCF_000327345.1 Myotis davidii
GCATGAATTTTGTGCACCGGGCCCCTAGTTACATATAAAGGAAACAGAAGTTCAGGGTATCATTACTCTCCACCTGAAGGTGTTCTTCTCTCTGCTAGACAAATAGAAAGGCTGAAAACTCAATGAAATCATGATTGATATGTTGCAGAACTTGGTTATACTTACTGAGACTCATTCTGTATTTTGTTTGCCTTGTTTCTTGGGCCTAGCACACTTGAGATTTTTATTAAAAGCCTGTTTTTTCTCTTTATCATTATCTTTTTGAGATTTCAGGAATCTGAGTTTTATCCTTTCTCATCCAGTTCTAAGCTTTTAAACTCATGCACCAATATCCAGCAAATATCTTGAAGGTGAAGCCAGCCAAATGTTTGAAATAGACTACTTCCCTAGCAGGTTTTTTGTTTGTTTTTTT
>NW_006340050.1:0-412 GCF_000327345.1 Myotis davidii
GGTTGCAGGCTCAATCCCCAAATAGGGGCATGCAGGAGGCAGACAATCAATGATCAATGATGTTTCTAGCTCTCTCTCCCTGTCTTTTCCTCTCTGAAAATCAATTTATATATATATGAGTTTAAGTTATATATATAAAAGAGTTTAAGTGCTTGGCCAAGATTACACATCTGGAAAACAAAATAATTAGGAATTTATCATGTTACATGATACCAAAATCACATGCTTTTTTCCACACTATATATCAGAATATATATCAGAATTCTTATAATAAAATTTTGAAGTCTACAACAAGTTTTATTGTATGGTGCTCTTCAGATTTCAGGGCATGCCATTGAATAAGATGTGCCACAATGCCCTAGCCAGTTTGGCACAGTGGATAGAAGATCAGCCTGTGGCCCGAAGGGTCCGG
>NW_006340051.1:0-412 GCF_000327345.1 Myotis davidii
TATAGATATAGATATAGATATATAGATATGCAAATAAGTCTTACAAGAACCCAATGAGATACTGGAATTATATAGAGAGGTTACATAAACTGCCTGTGGTCTGTAATAAGCCTATACTCTTAATTACTTTACTAAATTCCAAACCAACCCAAGAAGTCTTGAGGGGTATAAAGTTATGTCCATTCACTAACTTCATTAACTTATTCATTCATTTACTAACAAATATTTATTCAGTTCCAGATACTAGGTTAAGTGCTGGTATCTACATTAAAGAGTTAGTTCTGGAACCTACATTAAAACATTAAGTACTAGGCCCTGCCAGGGTAGATCAGTTGGTTAGAATGTTGTCCCAATATGTCAAAGTTGCAAGTCTGATTGCCAGTCAGGGCACATACAAGGAGCAATCAATGAA
>NW_006340052.1:0-412 GCF_000327345.1 Myotis davidii
CTGAGGGGGAGAGAGGGAGGGAGAAGAGGTGGGTAAGGAGAAAAAAGGATGGATTCATTATCAGCTGGGCACAAACTGCCGGCCACCTGCAGAGAGGGTGGTCAGATGGGATCTTAGAACCTTGGGATTCTAGGACACCGGAAAGCGAGAAGTCCAACATCAGAGCACCTTCGGATGCTAGATCCCACCACCAGCCACCTTCAATCCCAGAGACTTAAAAATCTAGAGTGTTCACACCCCAGACCCTCCATTCTTAGAAACCTTGAAGTTTGGAACCCTGGAATTTCAGAGTGTTATGGGACCCTTGGGACCCTACAGCAGTGTCTCTCATGATTTTGTGTGTGTTCCCCGGGGATCTGTATAAATGAAAATTCCAATTCTGCAGGCCTGGGGTGGGGCCTGAGAGTCTGCC
>NW_006340053.1:0-412 GCF_000327345.1 Myotis davidii
GTCACCAGGAGGTGCGTTGATGGGTCTTGAGGCATAGCGGGTTTCTGGGTCTCACGCAATTTCTAGTAGTATTCATAAAACACTAAGAGTAACAATAACAAAGCCATCAGGGAGAGTTGAAATGAAAATTTGTTGAATTTACCCTAAAAGTGAGCCTTATATATATGTAGCTTAGTTCTTAGTATTACGCAGAACAAACATATTATCAATCACAGATGAAATCAGTTAGATGAACCCAGGTTGTTTGAATGAAAACCTTAAAAAAACAACATTCAACACATATTAAAAATGCTTTTGTAAAGATCCACTCTTTGGAAATGGATTGAAGACTATCAAATGGTAAGACTGAGGGCCACAGTTGGCAAGAGTTGAACGAATGGCCCTGAGTGGAGAGAAAAAATGCAGGGAGGTT
>NW_006340054.1:0-412 GCF_000327345.1 Myotis davidii
GAAGCACCATCTGGCAGTTTCTTTTTCTGGGGTAAGGCTCTTGTCCTTTCAGTTGTGTGGGCAGGATAGATGCCAGAGGTCAGGATGAAGATAAGAAACTAGATTTGCCTACTGCATTAAAACGTGTGTGTGTGCACATGTGCGTGCTTCTGTTTGAAGCAGTTAGTTCTTTGTTTGTCGGGAAACCCAACGCAGATCTGAACCCATTTCATCTTTGTTGGATAAGTCTGTGAAAGATCACCCATAGTGTTTTTAAACTGTATGTTAAAAAGTATGTTTGTTGTTGTTAAGATAGTACATTGACAATGATTCAAAATGGAAAGGAAGTCAAGGCTTCACCCAGCCTTTTGCACCCGTCGTTCATTCACCCTCTATGTCACGTGACCATCTGGTCAGCTGGAAAATGAACTTT
>NW_006340055.1:0-412 GCF_000327345.1 Myotis davidii
CTCTCCCTTTCTCTCTCTCTAAAAAATCAATTAGAAAAACACACATATTTAAATAAATATTGCCTTCACCCTGGCTCTTTGATGCTGGGAGAGAATTTTAGTCTCTCAGACACCACCCCCAGCCCCTGCCCCATTCATGGGAAAGAAATTGCAGAGGTGTGGGGAACAGCCACTGCGCCCCCAAACACATGTAGATGTACCAGGGTTAGTCTCATGTCGGTAACCGCGCAGAGTCCTCCATTAGGGATGTCTCTCTCCATTTCCTGCCACCCCTGTCAACCGTAATGAGGCCTGATGGCCGCTTGTCAAAATCTCTTGTTTTAGACCAGAAAAGGCGGCTAAAAAGAACACTTGGGGAAGGTCTCTGCTCACATCATCATGATGCTTTAAAGTTTGCCAAGCACCTGTGTCT
>NW_006340056.1:0-412 GCF_000327345.1 Myotis davidii
ACTGGAGTCTCCTTTTGCCAAGAAAATACATGTACATGTGAACTACCAAGTGATATCTCCTATTGAAGTCTTTACAGAGATTAGTTGACCTAAGAATCAGTCATTTACAGTTGCAAAGGCTCCAAGAACAAGAAGACAAATTGTAGAGGCCTCCAAGAATAAATTTCATGTGCTGGAAAGAAAGAACACCAGTCTTGAAGACAGAGATCCATGCTTAGCATCTAGGAGTGCCTTTAAAACCTTGCTAGCGCAGGTTGCTCAAGTGTGAGAGTCAGTGACAAAAGAGAAGCTATTACACGACAATATTTGAGGTCTTCCTGTCCTCACCTGACTCTTCAGGAATAAAGATAAGCGGGAGGAACTGCTTTACTGTACAGAGCCTGGCAGTAAGCAGAGCAGAAAGAAAAAAAAA
>NW_006340057.1:0-412 GCF_000327345.1 Myotis davidii
AAGGGCTTGCCAATTTTAGTCTTTTGAGTTTTATTGATACACTTTATTGGCGTACAATACTTAGTGGTACCCCATTATTGAGACTGATATACTTAGATATTTTATTGATGTACTGATATACTTTGATTTATCACCTCTCTCTCTGGCTAGGATCCTAATAAAACTAGGGATGACAGATATAGGGCTCTCAGTCCAAAATGTGATGTCACAGTGATGAGCCTTCAATGCCCCACCCTTTGCCCTCATTTCTGGGAGAGGAAGTATCATCTCTTCCCCTCTATGTCCATAACTCACAGCAGGCAGCACCACCTATATCTCCAGGCCTCAGATCACCAGGTAACCTTGCTTGTCAGCCTGTCATCATCCTGTGTAAAATTTGTCGGGCCAGCCCTAACCGGTTTGGCTCAGTGGA
>NW_006340058.1:0-412 GCF_000327345.1 Myotis davidii
CATCAGTTTGGCTCAAATAAACTCTTGTAAAAACTCTACAGTTTTGGACATATTTTATATGGACATAACTATTAAAAAATTAAAAATAGTTTACTAGGAGTCCTAAATGTTTGTGTGTTTGCAAATTGTAGCGAAGGGAAAAAATCTCCTTGTCCCTTTTACGGCTCTCAGTCTGCAAATTAAAGGGACAATGACAGATTAACAGGAGAAATGCGTACAATTTTTATTGAATTTTCATATGTACATGGGAGCCTTCATAAGAGCATGAAGACATGAAGAAGCGACCAGAGCAGGAAGCTTTAATACCTTACAGGCAAAGAATTCATACATTTGTGAAGAATTGACGAGACAAAGGGGTTTGGTTTGGGGTTGGTTCACCTAGGCCGCAGTGGTTCTCAACCTTCCTAATGCC
>NW_006340059.1:0-412 GCF_000327345.1 Myotis davidii
TGCCTGTCCTGCACAGTAAGGTAAGATACATAGAAAATTAAAACAATGCTTTAGGAACAGCCATATTTTTAGAGGGAAGAACATGATTTGATGGCATAAAGTAAGCATCTGTCTTATTGTAATACATCTTTGGCTTTATTGGAAGTGGTGTAAATCTATAATGCAGTATAAACAATTCAGCCCCATTTGCTTTTTAAAGGAATTATTCCTTGAGACATGCCATCTCCTTTTAGAAATAGTCAAAAATGGAGGCAAAAATTGGTTTTGGGCTGCAGCAAATAGCTCCATGATACTTCATTTATTTTACATTTCACATGAGAGCACAATTTTGTTCACCTGTGGCTCAAATTCCATTGCAAAATTTTTGTTGTTGTAAGTTTAAAAAATAAAAAGGCAATAAAAGCGAAAATGG
>NW_006340060.1:0-412 GCF_000327345.1 Myotis davidii
TTCTAACCTAGGCAGTCCACATCCAGGGTTCTTGTCCATAGCAAAAGAGAACACAGATAACATCTAGGGAAAGCTGTGGAAACCACACACACCTCTCCTTCTCTAGTTTGCCTCAGGGATATGTCACTCAACATATCTCAAAAGTAATATGTGGTCATAATTCATAAGCATACTGTCCAAGTCCTGGTACTGCTCTTCCTAAAACAAGGTATCTAATGCTGGATGGCATCAACCATGAGCTTTAAAGCTTCCCTGGTTCCCATCTCTAGCTGTCATCTCAGGTCCCAGGAAGAGCTGACAGAGCAACTGGAGCTTAGCTCAGTCACTGAACCAACCCATCAAGTCAACCTTAGACCTTTCACCTAGTTCATTAACACTAGAAATTCAGCCCTAACCAGTTTGGCTCAGTGGA
>NW_006340061.1:0-412 GCF_000327345.1 Myotis davidii
GGGGGTGAAATAAGCATGAAACTTACAGCGGTCTCTCTCCTGCGTTTTGGGTTTCCTGAGCTGCATGTAGGGTTAAGTAGTAGTCTTGTGATGGGAAATAGGAATACTCCTTCTCTCCTCTTTTTAATTTCCCTGGAAAGTAGCCTGGCAAGTTCTAAAATCTGCAAGTTTGGGCATGAAAAAGACCCATTTACTGGCCCTAGATGATCTCTTTACTGGGAGAATATGGGTGCCATTGGGAATATTTCATCACACTAGTTATTGCAACTTCTCCCAAGGATTCTTTGACCTTCTTTGGTCTAACACATTCTCTGCTGAGCTAGAAAAAATAGATAAAGTGTAAATAAGGCTTAAAACCGGGTTTTTTTTGTTTTTGTTTTTTTCATGACCAACCTGTTATTTATTTAAGCCA
>NW_006340062.1:0-412 GCF_000327345.1 Myotis davidii
CAGAAATAAACAATTCATAAGTTTTAAGTTGTGCATCATTCTGAATAAAGTGATTAAATCTTTCACAGTCCTGCTCTGTCATGCCCATACATTAATCATTCCTTTTCCCAGTGCACACATACATACATACTGTATACCCTACCAGCCCATTAGTCACTTAGTAGCCTTCTTTGTTATCAGATCTACTGTCACAGGATTACAGTACTTGTGTTCAAATAACCTTTATCATAGTCTAATGTTACTTTGCATTGCTTATGTCATCTAACATCATTTTATCAAGTAGGTATTATGTCATAAGCATCACAAAAAATAGAAGCACAAATATAGTATAATAAGTATTTTGAAAGAGGCCACCCTCACATAATAATTTTTATTACAATATATTGTTATAGTTGTTCTATTTTATTATTAG
>NW_006340063.1:0-412 GCF_000327345.1 Myotis davidii
GCTGAGTGGCAGACAGTGGTTGTGCAGTAGAAGGAACATATATTCCAATTGCCAACACCTGTCACATTCACTTCCTTGCCTAGCCCCACAAGACATGTTTTCACAATCCCTCATCTATCCCATTTGTAAATAAAGTTCAACAAAAATATTGAGGAAAACCACCATTTAAAGATGCAAAAACTATTTTTAGCAACATCAAGAGTTTAGAAAATAATAAGCACATCCACTAACTCAGCAACACTTCTAGGACACCACAAAGCGACAAAGTGATACTAGCAACTCTGCTCCTCACAAACAAATGTCTATTTTAACCAAATCCTTGCAAGCAGCAGAACTGCTTAAAAACTGCAAAGTGACAGGAGAGCAGCATTTTAGCTGCCTTATAAGACTGCATGCATTCCAGGAACTACAG
>NW_006340064.1:0-412 GCF_000327345.1 Myotis davidii
TGTGGTAGGGTCTTTTCAGTTGTATATGCCTTTCTCTCTGTTAATCCTCACCTCAGTACCAAGAAAGTAGAGATGAGAAATTACTCTTAGAAAGGTTAGTATGTTGTTGTTTCTAAGTTAGAGATGTAATCAGAACACAATTCATCTGCCCCAATTCTTTACAACAGTGATCTGTTGTGCCAGCCATATTTTCCCATATGGGAGTAGAGTATGTTCCTTTTAAAATGAAAGAAATGGCACACTGTTCAAGGTCAAGACAGCCAAGCATGTGGCTCAATGAGGACTTATTATCTGGAGCATACTTCCAGAGCCTTGTTCTCAATTTACTGTTAGCTTGGTGACTCTGATATTGACAGATGGTTGAGTTGCGTGTTGTTTTCCTCAACTAGATGTTAAGGTTTATAAGAGCACA
>NW_006340065.1:0-412 GCF_000327345.1 Myotis davidii
CCCCCAGTCTAATCAGAGCCTCTTTGAGAATGGGAAGTGTGAACATGATAAATGAAAACTGAACCAATTGCTCCAGTCACCTGGAAAGTAAAACTACACCAGTAATAAGTGCATATTGAGAGTGAAGATAAGGCAATTGCAGGCAGGGTACGAAAGAAGAGATTTTTGTGAGGATAAAACTCAGTTTTCAGGGAGTGACTTATGGGTGCAAGTAGTAGCCTTTTTACTTCTATTCAATCAAAAAAAGAATTGGCTACCTATATCTGACAGGTACATAATATGTAGAAAACCAGGCTTCAAAATAAAGTGACAAAGAAAAAACAACAATTCTGCAAGGAAGAGCAGAAATGGAATAATAGAAAGGGATAAGTAGAGAAAAATGGGGCTAGAATCAATAGTAACAAAATTAAGA
>NW_006340066.1:0-412 GCF_000327345.1 Myotis davidii
GACTCTAGAAAAATATTCCGAACTCATTGTAACCCTTCTTAAAAATTGCATGATTCAGCTGAGACCTCTCTTCCCTCTGAGGCTGGCCACTCACACCTCCACTTCCACAGCTTCACCTCGGCTAGCCGTGGTCTTTGTCTTACTGAACTGAACTGTAAATTTTTCAAAGGCAGTGGCCATCGTTTATATTGTTTCATATTTATTTTTATGTCATGGCACAGTGTTAATCCTGGATCACAGGTCAAATAAATATGGGCT
The DNA here is from genome assembly GCF_000327345.1 of Myotis davidii. NCBI lineage: Eukaryota > Metazoa > Chordata > Mammalia > Chiroptera > Vespertilionidae > Myotis > Myotis davidii. The sequence continues at coordinate 259 of NW_006340066.1, forward strand.
GAATCAACAAATTGATTAATTACCATGTTTTTATGTTTGTGAACTCTGGTTCAGGATAAACAGAAGTGAGCTGGAGCAATGTCCCTAATCACAAATCGGTGTCACTTCTGGAAAAGCACTAACATGGCTTATATGAGTTTGTCAGATGCTATTT
>NW_006340067.1:0-412 GCF_000327345.1 Myotis davidii
AGCACAACACAAACAAGTGTCCTTGAGTCACACCTTGTCTGTTAAACCTTCCTGGGAAATTTGCATTCTGTTCTATAACATATCCCTGTTTTCTGAAAATGAATAGAATGTTTTAAATTATTCAGTACTGAGTGACATTGATAATATAGATGGATTTGTTGTAGTTGTGCTTTTAGAGGTCTAAACACACAACTGGGAAGCCTAGGTTGAAAACACTCCCTGGAGACAGACAATATTAATAAAATCATTGCAAGATTACTCAGAAAAAAAAAATCTCCTAAATACTTCAGCATGAATTTTGTCAAGTAGAATTTAAAATTTGCTTATATTTTGTTGCTTTTTAGGTGAAGTTTACATAAAATAAAATGCACAGATCTTAAGCATACATTCACTGAATTTTAAAAAATACATA
>NW_006340068.1:0-412 GCF_000327345.1 Myotis davidii
AAGGAGATGAACAATGTGCAGATCTAGAAGGACATTCTAGGAAGAAGAAACAGTGAGTGCAAAGGCCCCAAGGCAGGTGTAGAAAGGCCAGTGCCGCAAACACAGTGAGTGGCTGGGAGCAAGATATGAGGTCACCGTGGTAATAAGAGCCAAATGTTTTTGGTCAAATTCAGCAAATTGTTCTGTAAAGAGCCCAGGGGAATGTTAGGCTTTGCAAAGTACACAGTCTACTCAATTCTGCCTATGCAATGTGAGAGCATGCATATGCATGGGAGTGGGTATGTTCCAATTCACTTTATTTATGGACATTGCAAGCTAAAATTTATATAATTTTCACATATCACACAGTAAGAAAGACTTTTAAAGCCATGAAGGATGTAACACCATGCTTAGCTCATGGGCTATGGAAAAA
>NW_006340069.1:0-412 GCF_000327345.1 Myotis davidii
GTGCCAGCGATCTCAGGGTCTGGGGGTCCCCTGTCCAGGCCTTTAGCCTTGGCCAGAGGCTGCAGTGGGGCAGGGCGGAACTGGAAAAGCAGGGGTCTGGGGTCCCCTACCCAAGCCTGCAGCATTGGCCAGAGGCTGCAGTGGGGCAGGAGCAGAGCCTACAATCACAGGGATCTGGGGGTCCCAGCCCAGGCCTGCAGCCTAGCCAGAGGCTTCATGCCTGGGCAGGGGCGGAGCCAGCGATCACAGGGCCCTGGCAGGGGCGGAGCCAGTGATCACAGGGGGTCTGGGGGTCCCCTCCCCAGGCCTGTATCCTTGGCCATAGGCTACAGGCCTGGGCAGGGGTGGAGCCGGGATTGGGAGGGCAGCAGCTGAGCCTGTGATCTGAGTGAACTACAAAGGAAACACCTTT
>NW_006340070.1:0-412 GCF_000327345.1 Myotis davidii
ATTGGGAAATCTTGGGACATTCTGAAATACAATGTGTAGCCTAGTTTTCTGTAACCAAATCCAGGTCTTCCATACTGGGGAAGAGTGGTGGCTGAAGGATGGGTCACTTTGGATGCATGTTAAGGACATCCTGAGTAGAGATGTGTGGTTGCTGTGAATGGTTTGAAAGGCAGTCAGGAGAGTGATTAGGGCTATGGTTAGATCTGCATGTGAGCCAGTGGGTATACTAACATTTCCACAGTCACAGGGACTGATTTGAAATGTTTGGAACCAGATGCATGGAACTGTCTTTAAAATGCATTTTGATCCTACAGGAAACTTATGCTTGGGGAAGGGAAATGGAGGCTCCCGCTGATAGACCAACTGTTTTTTGAATGCTATAGTTGTCATAAGATCTATTTGCCATTTTTTT
>NW_006340071.1:0-412 GCF_000327345.1 Myotis davidii
CCCATTCCCACCCTGCTAACTACTGAGAGTCAAATATTTTATGGTGGCTGATAGCAATTAATTTAATTAATCCTCAGTGCAAATGACAGTGAATGTTCCTTTCCTCAGTAGTTAATGACAAGTTTATTTTTATTGAATGTATGCTTTTCTACTTACTTAAAATGTTACAATCTAAATGATATTTTAGCACTGTAAAAAGCAGGTCACCATTATAATATCAGAAAAAAAGAAAAGAAAATGAATAATGAAATAGTTGCTGACTTTACTTGTGGGCTGTTGATTCCCCCAAAAGACCACTGCGGATGCCTACTGAAAAAGCAAAGGTACTTTTACTAGACTTACTTCAGAAAGAAAGAATCTACTAGGCAGTCTTGGTAGTGTTTCAGAAGATAGAGGCAAGGGAGGATATTTA
>NW_006340072.1:0-412 GCF_000327345.1 Myotis davidii
GCATGCACCCTGAATAAGTTAAAATTGTTGAGGGACACTAGAGCTTTCTGAAGAACAGGGCCAAGCCTGAGACTCATGTGCTCGCAGCGGCTGGCATTACAGTACCTAACAAGACCTAGGGAGTGTGACAAGCCGCCTTCTGAGTGTGACATGTGCACAAGCCTTTCTGGGTGGCATTCACCACTTCAAGTTTTGGTGTGTCAGTGGAGATGCCAAAATGAAGTGTGCACATGCATGCCCACTGTTTGGGGACTAATGCTTGCATTCCCAGTCTTTACAGCAGGTGAATTTGGTCAAATGCTCACATGCAGGTAAATGATAATGACGCTTATTAACATTTGATTTATCTAGAGGGGATCTTTAGCCTGAGGTTTCATATTGGCTCCTTAAATGTTGTGACATTTACTGCCTC
>NW_006340073.1:0-412 GCF_000327345.1 Myotis davidii
AAAATCAATAAAAATGTATTTTTTTAAAAAGAATTGATAGGGGAATGGGAAGAGAATGACATGACAAAAAGATGGAGGACCTACACACAAAGGCAGCAGTGTGTGCTGAAAGACGCACAAATCCTGACCACAGAGCATAAACCAATGGCAGGCTGAGGATGAAGGTGGAGAGGGAGGCAGAGGTGAGATCACAGGGAGTCCGTTCATTGCTAATAATTATTTGGGGGGTTAACTAATATGAACTAATTACTCATCATTGTAGATTGATTGATTCCTTATAATTTAACAGGAGGATGGATTTTACTGAGACAAGACTCCGCTATCCTGTAAGAAAAAATTAATACTAAAGGTACAAGAGAGGACATATAAAGACACATTTCTAGGTCTCAAGCAGTTTATATTTGATTAAAAA
>NW_006340074.1:0-412 GCF_000327345.1 Myotis davidii
CTTCATGATGATACAAACAGTCTTGCCCTCTCACTGCAGGCTTTGTAAGTTATCATTTGTGATGCTTCATTTTATGTGTCAGGTTGACTGGGCTAAGGGGTCCCAGGTAATTGGTGAAACATTATGTCCACATGTCTATGAAGACATTCTGGAAGAGATTAGCATTTGCATTGGTAGACTAAGTAAAGATCACTCTCACAACTGTAAGTGGGCATCATCCAAGTTGTTGAGGGTTGAAAAGAACAAAATGGTGGAAGAAGGAAGAATTTGCTCTCTGCTTAAACTAGGACACCCATCTTCTCCTGCCCTCAAACAGAAGCCCTCCTGGCCCTCTGGCCTTTAGGCTTAGACTGCATCTACACTTCAGCTTTCCAGGGCCTCCGGCTTGCAGATGGCAGATCATGGGACTTCT
>NW_006340075.1:0-412 GCF_000327345.1 Myotis davidii
AGCTTTTCCACTAAACTACTGAAACAGACTCTCCCCACCATGACACTACTGTTACACCCAGGAACTTGAAGATGACAGGTGTTCTTTTGATAATCTATTGTTTGTGGTCTTGTAGTGGGAAGAGCACAGGTGAAAGTGGTAAATTCGGTTTGCATCCCAACTTATACTTGTGAATTCATACACATTTTTAAAAAATTATTTTTTAATTATTTTGAGAGATTTGTCCCACTTATTTCTGAATTTATTGGTTGATTCTTGTATGTATCCCAACCGGGGATCAACCTGCAACCTTCACGTATCTAGTTGACGCTCTAACCAACTGAACTACCCACCAGGGTTGACACATTATCTGATGACTCTTTGTAAAATCACTTACCCGTATTATTTTATTATTTGAGTACATGATCTTCAC
>NW_006340076.1:0-412 GCF_000327345.1 Myotis davidii
TCTCTTCAATGACTACTCCATATCTACTTTTTAAAGAAACCATCTCATTTGCTCAGGCCAACCTTGTTTACTCCTATAAAGCCCCAAATACTTGTTCACCATTCATTCCCTTAATATGAATGTACTGTGCACCTTTGGTGCAAGGCATTTTCAACCGTGCATTCATGACCTTTATCCTCACTGATGCATTTGCATTATATACCTTGTCCAAAATCCTGTGCTTGTTTTAGCATTTGAGCAAGGTGGGTGCCCATATTAAAATCACTCAACTATCTTTCCAAGAGATGTAGCAATGCAGGGAGCTCTGTCCCTAGGCCATCTAAAATTAGACTTATTTCTAACAGAATTGCGGGCTATGTTTGTCAAGCCCCATAAGAAGCTTCTTTCTTTCTTTCCTTCCTTTCTTCCTTCC
>NW_006340077.1:0-412 GCF_000327345.1 Myotis davidii
CTGGCCACATCTTCCACAATTTCTCCCTCTTGCTGTTTATGCAACGTTCAGTTCTCCAGATAAGCAATGCTCATTCCCACGTGTGGTTTTCTTTACCTCCCAGGATACATGGCTTCTGCCCCTTCCCCAATGCATACATTCTTGCCTGGCTACTCTCCTACTCTATCTCTGCTTTGATAGAACTTCTGAGAAGCTTCTCTGACCTCACAAAGACTGCATTTGGTGCCCTCCAGTCCTCTGTGATTCCTTCTGCTCCCCCATCACAGGGAAATGTTGGAATTGCTGCTACTATACTGATCACAACACACCTATTTAACCTAGATAGCCATGGGATTCTTTTCTGCATGGCATTTGGGCCTCCATCTATATATCAAAAAGCCTAATAATATGCAAAGTGTCCCCTTGGGAGTTT
>NW_006340078.1:0-412 GCF_000327345.1 Myotis davidii
TTATTGGGATGACATTGGTGAATAAAATGATATAGGTTTAAAGTATACAATTCTCTAACACATCATCTGTGTATGTATTGTGTTCACCACCTCAAGTCAATTGTCCTTCCACCATCACTGATGCCCCCTTTAACCTCTTCTACCTCGCCCTTTCACCATACATTGTCTATGTCTGTGACTTTTGGTGGTTTTGCTATTCTTAATCCCTTCACCTTTTTCAGCCAGCCCTGCAATTAAGTGTTTATGGCTCAGCTTGGGATTCAAGGTTTCCACGATCTTGCCCCAAACTGCCTGTTCAGCTTTATCTCTCAAAAAAGCCAGATCTTCACTGTTGATATACACCTAGTGCGTTCACAGTTTTACTCCTCATTTCCAGGCCAGACATCGTTCCTGCTTCATCTGCACTTGCTCA
>NW_006340079.1:0-412 GCF_000327345.1 Myotis davidii
CAAGTCTCCTGTGCTCCCCTACATAGGTTCAGTTTCAAAAACTAAAACCATGGCTGAGTTAATATGGGTTTAATAAAAGATTGATAATAAAAAAGAGTTTTTGAATAAGTAAACCTAAAGTAAGGTCAGTTAAAATCTTTGACTACAGAGTCTGTATGTGGTCAGGTGTTCAGGGAGAGATGGACAATAAGGAAGAATGAATGCTACTGATTAAGATGAAGGAACTTCATTCTGGAAGATTTAGAACAGTATTTACTGAGTACTGTTAATTTGGAAGGCACTTAATATGCACTTCTCTTCTACTTTTCACAGAAATATCAGAATAAATTGTCCAATTACATAGATTCTCAGTAAAATTCAATAATTTCTCCTTTATGATGATTTGTTAGAAGAAAGTGAGTGTTTTAACCCC
>NW_006340080.1:0-412 GCF_000327345.1 Myotis davidii
CCCACAGATCCTTTCAAGGTGCACGAATTCGTGACTGGGCCCTTAGTCTATTATAACATGCCTCTTTTAGATTAAATGCTAACAGAATTATAACAAAGCCTCTGCTTAAAATAATTGATTGCAACTTCAAGAAGTGAGTAATTGCTATTTCAAATAGAAATAACACTTTCCCTCATAGTTGTTATCGGTAAAGAAAATTATTTTCTCTGCATGAAATTTACTTGGAAATAACTTATTCTTTGTTCAGCATGAAAACCTCAATTTATAGTGTTGAAATAACTGATGTTTTCAATGTTTGTGAATCTTGCAAATCTGGCCAGATGATCTTGCTGGTCCTTGCACTACCTCAGTGCACCTTAATATTTGCAGCCCGTCTCTGAGCATTTGAGTAATGAGCAAGCCCTACACTTTT
>NW_006340081.1:0-412 GCF_000327345.1 Myotis davidii
AAGAATAGAGATTTTATAAAAGTAACTTATGTATGTTTCCACAATTTCACACATTCCATGACACTCCCTACAAAAACATTAGTAAGTAATAATAGTTATAATGATAAATTCCCTTGCATAAAGATGATTATTTAATATTTTAAATAATTAAAATACCTCATTTTGAATAGTTAATATTTTAGGTATCATTATAAGCTATTAATGAAATGACTGACATAATAACAATTAGCTGAGCACAATATGTACCATAATAAAGGCATATATATAAAATCCGATGAAGGCATAGTGGAAGATTTGGCTTCCCTTTATGTAAAGATTACTAAAAATTATAAAACAGGAGAGACACTTAGGAAATTGAATTATGATTAGTGGTTTCCCACTGTATAAGGTAAGAGGAAAATATTCTACCTTC
>NW_006340082.1:0-412 GCF_000327345.1 Myotis davidii
AAGGGCCAGAAGGTTGAGAACCACTGTTAAGTCTATTAAATTCTTGATTTTCCAAGCAGGTTTTTAAGTATCACAGGGATGTTTATTCTCTCTGCTTCCTGTTCTAGGGTCCATCTAGGCCACAAGAGACAGTTTTGTGAATCAAGTTGGCATTGAATTCTCTCTTTTGGTGGCCTCCAATTCTTTTTATATTAATTGTTCCTCAGTTCTTAAGAAGGCTTTAAACAATTGTGGCTTGAGGTTCTCCTGATACCACAAACATTGACAGTGCATGGATGTCTTCACACTGATTACATCACTTCTATTAATGATATGGGGACTTGATTTAGTCCTTGTTCCAATTATATATACATGTGAACAATTGCTTTTCTTTTTTTTAACCTTTTTTTTCTTTATTGATTAAGGTATTACA
>NW_006340083.1:0-412 GCF_000327345.1 Myotis davidii
GAACTTGTTTGTGCTGCTATTAGTTTTTATAATATAACATTGAGTGGCTAAATTATAATTGGCTGGGAAATAGCTATCTAAAATGTGCATTAATGTGACCTAACAATTGTCAAACACAAAACTCCGATGAGTTTTACTTTCTACTTTCAACTCTCTTTATTTCAATTGTTATCCTTTGGGCTGTGAACCCATTGTCAGTACCTTGCTCTGTCCATTAACATTTATGTTTTCTTTATATTTCCACCCCAAAAAATTTTGGCTAATGTATCTCTGCTTTCTCCTTCAGTGAACACTCGTTCAGTGGCATTATACCTATATTTATATTTCTCATTATAATATCCTAGAATAATTTTACTAACAGCTTACAATTTTATTTTTTAACAAGACCCTACATGCCTAAACCAAAATAAGT
>NW_006340084.1:0-412 GCF_000327345.1 Myotis davidii
AAGGATAAAAATAAAGATTAAAAACCACAACTCTTTTCTATTGTGGTAAGGATAACTGACTGCTTAAATAAAAATACTAACTCCATATTGTGGAGATTATCATATTGAGAGTGGAATGCATGAATAAAATAATAGAAATATGAGAAGGAATAAATATGCTTAAAATGCTTTTACATTATATATGTTGGAATAATATCAATGTTAGGTCACTAAGTTAAAATATATATTTAAATCCCTCGAGAAACAGAAAAATATGTAAAAACTGGTCTATGTAATAATTTTTAATAGAACTTCTCATTTAAAAAAGTTTTTGTTTTTGATATGTAGTGAGATAATTTTTTAAATATCAAGACTGTGATTTCATGACAAAACCAATTAATATATTTTAATCTAAATAACATTTTAATGATAC
>NW_006340085.1:0-412 GCF_000327345.1 Myotis davidii
TAATACAATCCACCAAGTGTGCAAGTACCACTTGGTCACCCAGTGGGCCCTGAGGCTCAGGAAACAAGTGCAAATAGTCTGGCTACTGCTATTGCTCTGAATAGTAAGTTATTCTTCATCTCTGGCCTGGGATTCTGTCTTCTGGCAGCAGCTAGGGAATTGTGACCAGCTAACGTATTAAGTGCAAGTGAGGCAAAATTTCAGACCTTTCCCAATTCTTGAAAAGAAGCAGAAAATGATGACCAATAGAAGTAGTCAACTGGTAGAAACCAATCCAAGTGGCACAAACAGAATAATAATATGAACGGTCATGTTACAAAAATATTATTATTGTACAGGTATCCACAACTTCCAAAAGATAAAATAAGGATTTTCCATGTTAACTAGAAACATGGCAAATATAAAAAATATC
>NW_006340086.1:0-412 GCF_000327345.1 Myotis davidii
GTGTGGTAGAAAGAGTATTAGATCAAGAGTCAAAAAATATATACCATTTATAATGTCATTTATTTACTTCCTAGCCATGGGACCTTGGTAACCTTCTTAAGATATTAGAAGCAGCTTTCTCATGTGTAGAATGGAAATAATAACTCTTGCCCTATCTACTTCATAAGCTAATTGTAAGGGGCTACATGAAATAAAATAACCCTGAAACACGTTGAATACTATAAAACTCTCCCTATGTAAAATAATAATAGTATTATCTTCAGTCTGTATGAATACCTGTGTTTTTAAAGTGTTACAGTCACATGTTCACTTTAGGGTTGTTTCAAACTTAGGGTATTTTCTGGCTGTTTTATCACAACTGCTGAAGATAATTCATCTTATAATGGCTTTGTCCACCTATCTAGGTTAAAAA
>NW_006340087.1:0-412 GCF_000327345.1 Myotis davidii
ACTTCTTTAAAATTAGTTCAAGATATGGAGAAAATACCAGGTTATGTTCTCAGTCCAGAATCTCATTTTCATTATATTTATATATATGAAGTCATGGGTATACTCCTCTAGGAAAGAGGACAGAGAATAAAATTTCTCATCTTTCATATGACTTATTGCTAAAGGACTGATCTGAATGTAAATCGGACCCATAGAACATACATTGTAATTACTTCCCCCAACCAACTTCTAGAGATAATTTAGGAGAGTTTTCACTTACCTCTTTCTCAATGTGGGTAAAGGATTTATCTTTTATGGTTGTAGCCAAATTAAAGTGACAACATGTTATATCTACCATGTGTATTCATATCTCAAAGTATACAGTACATTTAAATTTACATATACACATCAAGTATACTAGATTTAAAAAAAA
>NW_006340088.1:0-412 GCF_000327345.1 Myotis davidii
TATAAATGTTGATTATTTTTTTTCCTAACAAAATTTATAGGATTTTTTGAGAGGATTAAAAACATACACAATGTGGCCATCTCTTTTCACTAGGAAGGTGCTACATTAACATTAGTTGTCATTATATTTCCTTCCCAAATTACTGAATCTTCCTTAAAGTGGGAAATTCTGTAGCACTGACTGAGCATGTTGGAAATCCACTGAAGCTCCCTAGTAGTTAGCATCCACCCAGTAGTAAGATGAGAACCAACAGCAATGCCAGCCTTACAAATGTATTTTCACTCATCAAATGTGATCCATGAAGGTGAATCCATTTTGAAATATCAATATTAAAATAAACTGGATATGAGTGGAAGCATATATAGTGTTCATGGGTTGAAAGGATTAACATCATTAAAATGTCCATACTACC
>NW_006340089.1:0-412 GCF_000327345.1 Myotis davidii
CATACTCCAAATGAAAGAACACTGTTTTCCACCTAATACAACTCTCACCACCCTCGTTGTTTCACATTTTCATTCAACAAATCACACCGCCGCACAATCAATTCAAACGTGATGCTGCCTCCGACCCTTAAACGCCTTTATTCTCTTGCATATCTCAAGCCATTCTTTCTTGAACCCGAACACGTCCACCAAAACCAATCTTCATGAGACACCAAGCAAAGGAAAGAAAACAAGTAAACCAAACGACTCAAAAAACAAACACTCACAGTCTATAGGTTTCGCCGACAATAAAAAATATACTCCGGGACTAAGACACCTCAGAATTATTTCCAGATTCATGAATGGCATCATTAATTTCAAATGTTAACCTTGATATTCGATGCCACCAACAAGCGCCAAATGTGTAGTCAAC
>NW_006340090.1:0-412 GCF_000327345.1 Myotis davidii
CACACACACACACACACGAACACATTTCTAATTTATTTTTCTACTTTAGGAGGTTTTGGAAAATCATTGCCTTCCTGGCTGCTTTTGCCTTTGGCATTTGCCTCAGTAGCCAATAGTCAAAATGCCCAGCAAGTTTTTCATGTTAACAATACAGACAAAATATTAGAATTAAAGTAAGATGATGATATTTCAATAACTCCCCCCGCCGATGTATGCATTTTTTTCCAAAACTTGAGCAAGCCATGCTTGAATACTTATGCATATTTTTCAGAATCAGCAAGCATACTTCTCACTTATTTGAGAAGCCACTAATTATTATTTTTGTTTGTCCATGTTTTAATGTAGCATTACTTAAGGTGAACAACTATTCACCTTCCCAATTTTAGAAAAATATATCAAGTGAAAAGTAAAA
>NW_006340091.1:0-412 GCF_000327345.1 Myotis davidii
AAATATTTTTTAAAAAATTAAGGTGTAGTCATACAATACTAGCAACGAAAATGAGTGAACTATAAGCTACATAAAGTAACATCTATGACCATCATGAACATAATACACACAAAATAAATCAGACACACCAGGATAAACACATGGGTATGTTCTCTTTGTGATCAATTGACAAACAAATTTTGTGCAATTTTCAGAATGCTATACATCAGTTAAAAGTTTTCAATGCAAATCTGATAAATGCTGTCTTGAAGGAATGTTACTGTTTCTAATAGAGGTTACTTGCCTTACCAGTTTCCTCACATCCTTGCCTGAACTGAACTTATGTTTCCTTTAGGTCATGAGGTGCCTTGTCACTTTACATGTATATTTTAATTTCTCTTCTACGGTGAGTTGTCAGCTGCATTTTGAATAG
>NW_006340092.1:0-412 GCF_000327345.1 Myotis davidii
TCATGCACCAGGCCTCTAGTCTATTATAAGATGCATGCTTGGATTTAGAATTTCACAGAGTGGGAAGGGAGCAGATATGGGAAAAATTTTATTTGCAAGCCTAGTGTGGAAAGTAAGACAGTAGAGGTACTGAGCAGTTGCACTTGAGTTGAACATGGGAAATATAACATTTATCTATAGTTGCATAACTAAATCCCCCAAACTTAGTGGCTTAAAGTAGCAGTGATGTATTCTTTCTCACAATTCTGTGGGCTGACATGGTTCCACCTACATTTAACTGGGGGCTGGGATGGACAGGTAGGGCCAAGAAAGTCTTACTCACATGTCTGGGGAATAGGTGCTGTATGCCACCTCTCCTCTTATAGCCTTTCTCTCCGCATGATATCTCCTTATAGCCTGAACTTTTTTTTTT
>NW_006340093.1:0-412 GCF_000327345.1 Myotis davidii
AAGGAGTAACCGGCCCTGGCTGGGTCACTCAATTGGTTAAAGCATTTTCCCTATGTGCCAAGGTTGTGTGTTTGATCTGGGTCAGCGCACATTCAAGAATCAACCAACTTTTGGGGACATTTCTTCCATTCCAAGACCTGTGGTTTCTGATTGTGTTCCCTGAGGAAAGAACCTTGGTTTTCACTAGTGCAATAATGACAGCAAGTGGTTAAAAAATGAGTCTCCTAGAAGCCAATCTCATGACCATGCCTCTGCAGGCTCAGAACTCTACCCCAGACAGCCTTCGGCTTTGAAAGCCAACATTTATTCCCCACTCTGAAATCTTTGGTGATCACAAACCATAGCTGGCTGTGTGGGGTAGGATTCAGGGTCTGCACCCAGAAGGTGTTAGGATAGCCTCCTGGAATTTCAA
>NW_006340094.1:0-413 GCF_000327345.1 Myotis davidii
TAAGGAAGTAGGTAAAAAGCTTCAGATCAGAATAATGTCATACCTGACCTTTAACTTAGTTCACTTCTCTGGACCTCAGTTTTCTCATTTATAAAATAAATATATGTTGGTCTAGAATTTTAACTATTGGGACATAGAAAACTCTTTGAGAATGTGCCTTCATTTTCAGAAAAAAAATGGACATGTATATAAGCAAAACCATTCAGATTCAGAGGACATTCTGGATCCTTCCTGAAGTCTGTTCATGAATCCCAAAATAAAACTTCAGAGCTAGATAATCTATGAGGACATTCCTAGCGTTCTGTGCGAGGAAGGATATGTACATATATGCAGACAGAAATCAAAGGAGTAGGAGAGAGAGAGACAGAGAATAAGAGGAGGAAACTGTGGTCCTATTTCTATCATGTTTATTA
>NW_006340095.1:0-412 GCF_000327345.1 Myotis davidii
ACTGGGTTCCTTTCTGTACCAATGGGAAGTGGATTTGGAGCCATGATGGTAGAGTAGAAAAAATAAGTTTTTGGATCAGAAGGATCTAAGTTCACAAGCCTGACTTTGCTACTCAACCGGTTTCATGATCTCCAGCAAGTTCCTGAAATCCTGAGCCTGATTTTTTTGATCCTTAAAAATAAAAATCACCCCTAAATTCAAGCATGATTATATGACCATAAATACCATAAGCCTAGTTCAGTAATCACAGAGGCCCTTAAGCATTGTTAGCCCACTTTCCTAGAATGGTTTATAAACTCTAATGTGCATGAGAACTTATTAAAACACAGCTTGTTGAGAGTTTGTTAAAGCACAGCTTGCTGAGTGATCCCATCCTCCAAGTTTCTGATTCAGTAGGTCTGGGGTGGAACCT
>NW_006340096.1:0-413 GCF_000327345.1 Myotis davidii
GTGGTGGGGAAAGGTAGTGATCTACAGTAAAAAGAATATAGTGCCAGTAAGCAAGAGTTCTAGAATCTAGTTCTCTACCCCTCCACCACTATCACTGACTACTATATGACCTTGGGCAAGACAATCTTTTTGGCCCTAGATGCTCCAACTGCAAATATGAAATACCATTTCGTTCTCTATCTAACCCGAAGCCAGATTCTCAATGTCTCTGTATGTTTCACAACTATGCACTTTAAAGGGCTTGTTATATAGGCACATCCAAAATGGTGACTCGGACACCAACCTTCTTACTTTATTCAAGCCATGGCTCCTTAATGATTTACCAGGTAATGAGACCTGTCTGCACCATCAGAGCACTGTCAGCTGGCCTCAGAGCTTGGAGCAGGCAGTCGTAAAGCAGAAACCTGATACTT
>NW_006340097.1:0-413 GCF_000327345.1 Myotis davidii
GTGGTGGCACAACAGTATGAAGGTGCTTATGCCCCTGACCTGGACACTTAACAATGGCACACGTGATGTGTATGTTACCACCATTCAAACAAGAAGTCTGGACAGGAAATAAAAGATGCAGTGAATGGAAGGACTCTGTGAATATGAAGGGCTAGACAGAGACCGATGACTCACCTATCAGAACTTACAAGTGCCCACTGTGTGCCCAAGCGGGAGGGCAGGGCCATGAGGGGTGGGCAGCTCCCCTGGACAGGGACAGGGAAGCTTCCAGAGCTGCGTTTTTCAAGGCGGTGGCTCCCGCACCCCTGGGATCGATCATGTTAGGCTGTTGTTTCCTGTTCAGCAAGGCTGGGCTCTGCGACTCTAACCAGCTCCCAGGGGCTGCTGACATGCTGCGCCCCACGGAGCAGGGG
>NW_006340098.1:0-413 GCF_000327345.1 Myotis davidii
TTTTTTTTTCCCCTTTTCCCAGATGGCACTGCAACCGAGTAATCAGTTGTCCATTCTATCAGGTCAGACAATTTTGAGTGATGAGCTCAAAGTAAGGTTGGTAGATTCTGTGGCATGATCTCTGATATTCTTTGTGAGTGGTAAAATAATAAATTACTTAACTAGAAGCAATCTTGCATCAGCTAAATGGCAAGGAATAAGCCATTCTTTAAATCTATAAATGATGGAACTGGCAGAAGTATTATAGAAAGGAATGGTTAGTCTGCATCTGTGCGAACTCTCTATTTTTGTAAGGACAAGTCACTCACTCCTTTCATGAAGGAAAACATTTTGTATAATCAAACTTCAATTATGTGGCTGGTTAGTCCACTGGAAAATGATAAATTGGGTCAATATTAGCCTCTTTCTTTTTT
>NW_006340099.1:0-413 GCF_000327345.1 Myotis davidii
TCTTTAACCAACCTCAACATGGGAGAGTTCACACTAGAGAAAATCCCTATGGATGTACTGATTGTGGGAAGGTCTTCAGTTAAAGCACTGCTCTCTTTAAACACAACAGAGTTCACATTAAGGAAAAGCGGTATGAGTGTAATGATTGTGGGAAGTACTTCAGTCACAGGTCTGATATCACTAGACACCAGAGTTCACATTGGAGAAAAGCCATATATGTGTAGTGATTATGGGAAGTCCTTCAGATACATGTCTATCTTCATTAAAAATCAGAGAGTTCACACTGGAGAAAAGTCCTGTGAGTGTACAGAATGTGGAAAATCCTTCAGTGAAAGCAGTACTGTCATTAAATACCAGAGAGTTCATATTGGAGAAAAGCTATATGAATGTAGTGATTGTGGGAAGTTCTTCAG
>NW_006340100.1:0-413 GCF_000327345.1 Myotis davidii
CCCTTCTTCTCTGAAATCGATAAAAATATATTTCAAAAAATAATAATATTGGAAGTTTTCTTTCCGCATTCAAAAAATAAAGAAAATTAAATTAGGTGGGTTTTCATGTGATTAAAAGTCACTGGCTGTATATTTAGGACAAGCCACTCAGAACTATCCATAAACCCCTCTAAAGCAGAAGAAAGTCATTGCACTGTTAAATAACTTAGGACCAGCCCCAGAAACTATAGGCCATAATAATATTTTACAGAATTGTTTTAAGGCTTAATATATTAACATAAGCCTATAAACTATTAAGGTAAAAATATAAAATGAATATATACTAATGAATGGGTAGAATCACAGAAAAATTAGATATTTGTAGGAATTTTGGTAAAAATTCTGAACTTAAGAAAGTATTCATAGAAAAAAAA
>NW_006340101.1:0-413 GCF_000327345.1 Myotis davidii
TGCCCTGAACAGGAATCAAACCAGCAAACTTTCAGTGCATGAGATGGAGCCCAACCAACTGGGCCACACCGGCCAGGGCCATCATAGGGTTTTTAATCCATCAATCTGCTAACATGGCACATTACACTGATTTTTGAATGTTAAATCAACACTGCAGTCAGGGATAAACTTCACTTGGTCATTTTTGTATATTATCAGGTTTGATTTGCTAAAATTTGTAAGATTTTGCACATATATGCTAACAGGAATATTGGTCTAATTTTCTTTTCTTGTAACATCCTTGATTTGGGCTTGTTATCAAGATTATCCTCGCCTCACAAAAATGAGTTGGATGTCACCTCCTTTATAATTACAGATTGGTAGTGTTTCTTCGCCAAATGTTTGAAGCTAAGGCAGGGAACCAAAGTTTCCCC